>NW_015166527.1:96767-116263 GCF_001447785.1 Gekko japonicus
CAACTTACCTTTTCTACCTGAAACGGTCTTGTTGGATGTCATCCCAGATACCTGTGAAAGAAAAGTCACTAGAACATTAATAGCAACATTATTAGCTATTGCACGCATAACTATAGCCCAGTATTGGAAGAACAAAAATCAACCTACTCTCCAATGTTGGCAAAACAAACTTTGGGAGCACTTTATATATGGTAAAATTGTCTCTCACCAAAAAAGTTTTCAAGCAACTTGGTTCCCAGTGGTGAACTATCTAGCAGAAGAAGAAGTGATTCCAAACAACTCTTATTACAAAGATCTGTTATATTTTTAAAAGGGCTCTTAAGGGTTGAGAAAGTTGATTATTGCATAGCGTCAATATATGTTATGAATGTACTGTTGTATATATTGTTCAAAATAAAAAACACTTATTGGAAAAAAAAATTGCAGTAGCTAACTCACTACTTTTTTTCCCAGTCTTGTGACTGGTGATGCTGTGCTGGCATTTCCTGTAGAGCCTCTGGACACCATTTTACTCCCACACTGAGACAGTGTTTATACTTAGGTAAAAGTTTATAAAAGTTCTGAGATCTTTACTATGTTGTAACTGCTTAACTCAGATGTATTCCGCTTTGAAAAGAGTGTTAATTGCCTGAATCCGGCTTGCTTCTATGCTGCAATTTCACTAGTGGGTAGGGTTCTTCCTCCACGAGTCCCCCCCTCTTATCTCTTTGAAGCTATGCCATTTTGTTATGCAGATTTCTTCCTCCGCTTTGAAAAGGGTGTTAAACGCTTGAATCTGGCTTGCTTCTGTGCTGAAATTTTGCTGGTGGGTAGGGTTCTTCCTCCGCGAGTTCCCCCCCTTCTCTTTGAACCTATGCCATTTTGTTATGCCAATTTCTTCCACCACCTTTTTTGTATATGACTTTCTCTTTGCCATTTAGCTCACTGTTTGATTAATCACTGGATCGCTTTGTCTCGTAGATTTTCTTTTTAGTTAAGTCCTTGTACGCTCTGGTCCAGTAACGTCTCTGAGCGCTATTGCTGGCCTTGGGACAATGGGACCTATTGGAGCAAAAAGGAACACTGTGCCTCCAAGCTGGAACTTCGGGAGCAGCCCCTTCGGCGCTCCAGGCTAGAAGCCCCCCCTCAGAGCTTCATGGGGAAGTCGGGACCAGCCGATCCCCCTCCCTGCCGCCCCGATCCGACTCACCCCCATCAGAGCTTGATGGGGTGCGACCTTTGTGAATCACCGTTCACCGAAAATCCACACAACACATTCCAAATGGTTTTGGAAACAAGATGGTTAAAGCTGACAAAAACAGGCTATCTCCACCCACACAAAAAAATGTAGAATAGAAAAGCAAGTTTAAAAAGAGCAAAACAACTAGACCATTGTCAAATTAAATCAGCGTGTTTAATTCTTTATTTAACTAATTTTAGATATTTAGGAGATGTTTTCTCAGTCTTCTAAAGCAAGATGTTATTTTTTCATGATGTCACACAAGAGCAAGTTGCTTCCTCTTTGCAGCCTTCTGAGATGGTGGTGTGACTGATTCTGCAAACAGAAAAACAGCTTTTTAAAATATCATAATTAAAAGGGGTAGTTCACCTGTGGATCATTGTATTCTAGAACTGTTTCTAAATGCTTGATCACCATAAGTTTTCCTCCATGGTGTTTTAAAGTAAAGGTTTCACTTGCTTGAAATCTAGTCGAATCCGACTCTAGGGGGCGGTGCTTATCTCCGTTTCCAAGCTGAAGAGCCAGTGCTGTCTAAAGACTTCTCTGTGGTCATGTGGCCGGCATGACTAAACGCCAAGGTGCACGGAACCTTGTTACCTTCCCACTGAAGCAGTACCTATTCATCTACCTGCAATTTCTTGCTTTCAGACTGCTAGGTTGGCAGGAGCTGGGGCCAGAGATGGGAGCTCACTCCGTCACGCAGCACTAGGGTCTCAAACTGCTGAGCTACAGAGCTTCCGGTCTGCAGCTTCAGCCAAGAGGAAAGGTGGCATATAGTTATTGAAATAAATAAATAAGAAAGATGAGTGTGAGATATGGGTGGGTAGCATTTCTGCAAAAGAGTGCACAGGTTGCATTGACATGAACAACATGGGTGTATGTTGGACTTCACACACTGAAGGCTAGTCGTGCCATGGAGGAGACATGTCCAGAGGACCCAGGGTCTCACAAAGGTCAGCTCACTTTGCCAAGCTACCATGCGCTGAAGTGGTTGAGTGAACAGGCCTCTTGAAGATGTAACCTTTTCTCTTCGCATTTCTCATGCATACTTTGGGAGCAAAAGAATAGAGTCTAGGATTGGAGGCTAGGAGCGGTAGTTGCTATCAGCAGTTCTTATCTACACACTGGTGTTTCTGGGAATGGAGTGCAAAACCCCCACAGATAAATATTCATATGTACTCCAGTCATCCTGTTTGCAATTCTTTTGCATGCAATTAATAAAGATGTTGGCCGTGACATCGAGCTGATGAGCATTTCTTGCATACTGAAGTACTAAACAAGCAACCCACACCCTCATTAGCCTTGTGGGAAATTTCAGGTGACCTGATCAAAATGCCTGTTTAAATTTTACAGCCTGTGCATGTGTCACTGTCACAGGAGCAAAGCAAAGCTGGAGTTATATATGGAGAGCCAAGAATTTCGGGTAGGTAGATTCCAAGACCTGTCCTTTTTATTAGTTGTATGCCTCTTGTTTTCTGCAAATACTTAACTTGGTCAAGAATGTCATTTGGTGGGAACTCCAATGTACATGACACCCCAGAGGCCTTACTGTAGGTGTGCCCAAGGGCTTGAACACTCAGCAGAATTTCAGCACAAGAAGCATGCACGCCCATGCCTGATTACAAATTAGTTTTGAAATTTCTCCAGGATGTTGCATGGGGAGTCTACAGTACAGAAGTACACAGCCCAGGTGAATGCATATATTTCTCTGGAATGTGGCTGGGGGGAGGGAGGGAAGAGACAGATGTGTGGTGAAGATTCTCGAGAGTTGGTACTTGCTCCTACAACCAGTGGTATTACTAACAACAGTTAACAGAGTTCTTTGATGGTAAAGTCTTTTCAATGATTAACTGCCGAATATTCGTTCTTCGTTTTTGAAACATCATGAAGTTTATAAAAGTCTTAGGTGGGCAAATGTGTTAGTCTGTAGTACTGCAACAAGTCTGAAGCAATTAGTACTTTAAAGACCAACAAACTGTTCCAGGATATAAGCGTTTGTGATTCAAGACTCAACTTTGTCAGATACAAATAGGAATGAAGAATCATCAGCCATGAACTTCTTAGGCTCTTTTTTGATTTGATGTTTGGTATGGGAGCGAATTACTTAATAAAGGGGTTTCTACCACGTATTAAATGCATATGACATGCTATGGGACAGATCCCTTTCTCGTTTACTCACACGAATGACGTTTGTGTAACCATGCCCAGGAGCTGGGCATATGTTTTAATGACAAGCAATTCATTATCCAGCTCAATCCTAACTTCAGTAATTGGGATTGACTTCTTGAGAAAGGTTTTTTTTCCTTTTTTCGCTCACAATGCAGCCCATTATTGCAAAATGTTGGCTATGGGACATAGTGGTGGAAAGTGCTGTCAAGTTGCAGACGACTTATGGCAACCCTGTAGAGTTTTCACAGCATGAGACAAACAGAGGTGGTTTGCCACTGCCTGTCTCTGCATAGCACGCTTGGACTTCCTTGGTGGTCTCCCAGCCAGATACTAGCCAGAGCTGACCCTGCTTAGCTTCCGAGGTTGACTAGTCTGAACCATCCAGGTCAAAACAAACCTTGACTTAAGGAGAAGAAAATGCATTACCTTGAATTTGAATTCAGGAGTTTGTTGTTGTTCAGTCGCACAGTCAAGTCCGACTCTTTGCGACCCCATGGACCAGATCCCGCCAGGCCCTCCTGTCTTCCGCCGTCCTCTGAATTTGGCTCAATTTCATGTTCGTTGCATCTATGACACTGTCTAACCATCTCATCCTTTGCCGTCCCCGTCTTCTTTGACCTTCAATCTTTCCCAGCATCAGGGTCTTCTCCAGTGAGTGCTCCCTTCTCATTGGGTGGCCAAAGTATTTGAGCTTCAGTTCCGTTATCTGGCCTTCCAGGGAACAGTCAGGGTTGATTTCTTTTAGGATTGACTGATTTGATCTTCTTGCAGTCCAAGGGACTCTCAAGAGTCTTCTCCAGCACCATAGTTCAAAATAATCTATTCTTCGGCGCTCGGCCTTCCTTATAGTCCAACTCTTTCAGCCATACATGACTACTGGGAATACCATTGCTTTGACCATGCGGACTTTTGTTGGCAGGGTGATGTCTCTACTTTTTATCATGCTGTTTAGGTTCGCCATCGCTTTCCTCCCAAGGAGCAGGCGTCTTTTAATTTCATGACTACTGTCACAGTCTGCAGTGATCTGGGATCCCAGGAACGTGAAGTCTGTCACTACTTCCACAGCTTCCCCTTCTATTTGCCAAGGAGTGATGGGGCCGGATGCCATGATCTTAGTTTTTTTGATGTTGAGCTTCAAGCCCACTTTTGCGCTCTCCTCTTTTACCCTGAGCAAGAGGCTCTTGAGGTCCTCTTCACTTTCTGCCATCAGAGTGGTATCGTCTGCATATCTGAGGTTGTTGATCTTTTCCCCAGCAATCTTAATTCCGGCTTGTGATTCATCCAGGCCAGCATTTCGCATGATGTACTCTGCATATATATTAAATAAGCAAGGTGACAATATACATCCTTGTCGTACTCCTTTTCCTATGCTAAACCAATCAGTTGTTCCATATCCGGTTCTAACTGTCGCTTCTTGACCCTTATACAGGTTTCTCAAGAGACATGTGAGGTGGTCTGGTACTCCCATCTCTTTAAGGACCTGCCATAGTTTGTTGTGATCGACACAGTCAAAGGCTTTAACATAGTCAATGAAGCAGAAGTAGATGTTTTTCTGGTACTCTCTTGCTTTCTCCATAATCCAGCGAATGTTGGCAATTTGATCTCTAGTTCCTCTACCTCTTTGAAACCCAGCTTGTACTTCAGGAGTTTAGTTGTGCATTATAACTAGAATGTAGTTGTATCAGTAAATCCTGGAAAAATAATTAATAGTGTAGATGATGTCTCTTACCTTGGTGGAAATGACCAGATTTAATTGGTCAATATTAGTTTGTTCCATTGTTAGTTACTTACCCAGAAGCCTATACACCCAATTAAATGAGCACAATGGGTGAGTTGGCTGAAAAATCACAGTCTTCAGGGCATCTTTGGGCCAGTCTCCACAGATGAAACATAATATGTCTCATACAATTCAAGGTTGCCCCCTTTTCCTGACACCATTCAGCATATTTCAATATTTGAAGAACAGGTTGGGGGAAGGAGTCCAGTTTTTGAAGCAAAGTGCATGCAGTTTGAAGAGTCTCCATCCATCGTGTTTTGTGTGCTGTAGGAATGGTGCCTAAAAAATGTGCATCAGACATTCCTCCAAGAATGGACTAGCGTTTATTGCTCTTTCCAGAAAATAAAACAGCAAAATGAATATGGCTTCTTACTGGGTTACTTTTTGGTTATTGTTGAACAGCTCATCTCTCTGTTATTGCCGTTTTGCTTGGTTTGCCTGCCTGACTCTCAAAGTTGAGCACATTCCTTATAAATCCAATGTTATAAATGGAATCAGAAACCTTTGCAGATTTCTCATACTGCTGCTTGGGATGGTAGTTTGATCCACTAAGTTCTGGGCAGGTACCACCATGAGGAAATTCCACTGACTGATAAATGCTGCCAACCACACAGGTGCAAAAGTAGCACTGATACTCGAAAGAAGCTGTTTTTAAATGATGCATGACCTGCCCATGATGGCCGTGGGGCACACAGAGTCCAAGAAAGCCAGCAAACCATGGGCCTGTGCCAACAGCGGCTAGCTGCTAAGTTGAATGTCACCACAGTGCAGAAGTAAAACCATTTGAAATTCTGCTCATTTTGAATTGCAAACCAATTGTCAACCTGAGATCCTTGAGCTGAGTGGAAACAGGCACTGCAAACAAGACAGTTTTAGGTTCCAAATTAAATTATCCTTAGATGGCCTTTGTAATGCATCACATGAGTCAAGGGGATGAAACATGTTTCGCCTGAAAATTAACTCATAGTGGGGCGATAGCAAAAGATGCCTTTGAATGAAAGATTACATCCCTGTGGCAGTGGCGAAATAGAAACAACGGAATATGTCCTTCTTTACTGCCCTTTTTATCAAGTGAATTGCTCAAAGTTTATCTCCCCCCTGCTCAATAGAAACCCTGGGTGTTCAAATCCGGGACTGGTTAAAATGTTGCTCCTAAGAGAAAATCCGCAGGTGACTGCACTTTGTACAAAATTATAATTATAATAAATTTGAAGTCTTAACGGTTAAAATCCTTTTCTCATAATATATCCCTATGTATTATTGGAAAGTTATTTACAGTTTCTTATACAAATTTTATTATAGTTTTATCTGAAACTTTGAATGATCTTGGGTGATCACTATGGTATATTTTATTCTGTGTTTCATACCCTAATAAATCACTTTGAACTTTGAACTCATGGCATCATTTGCCGGAAAGGCTGACTTGGATTTTAGGCCATTGCTTGCCTTTTCTGCAGTGCTCTTGATGGCAAATGATGGCTTAAAAATCAAAACTGCGCTGAGCTCAAATGAATGGCAGCAAATGCTGCTTGCCTAGACAATGGTGGAAGTATTTTGGGCAGGTTTAGGTAGATACCTGGAAGACTGAAAACTCGAGACGTCTGCCTCTGCAAACAGTTGAACTAGGTGAACCTTGAGATCCCTTACCAGTATGGATGTCACCTGTACAATTCCTCATGTTTAATTACTTGTACTTAGCATAAATAAAACGTTTTGATTAAAGACAGCACCCTCCCAGTGGTTGCGTACCTACCCACTACCCACTAAGCTTGGTGCTTGAGGATTTGCATACATTGCGAGCATTTTATTAATAATGCAAAGAGTTAATCAGAATGGTTGTAGTGACAAATTGATGTACCCAGCCTGCTTTAATATCTACAACTAATGTATCTTGTTTGATGTGCTTTCAGTGGTGTACATCTTGCCTGAAGGACGATACTCAGAATTGTGAATATGCTGTTGTAAACCCACATTTATGGCACCTCTGTATCACTGATACAGGCACACTTTATTTGTTCTAAACCAAAAGTTACGCAATACTTTTAATTAGGACCATCCAGAATAACAACACATTGTGCAAGCTTTCAAGTTCCCCAGAAATCTTCATCAGGCTGCATGTTAAAAATAAAAAAAGGGGTGGGGAGAACACATCTTCCAGGCCATGATCTTAAGAGATTTTTGCCAGCATTCTGTAGGATGTTTGTACGATGTTTAGCTGCAGGTCCATAGCCACGATTTTGTCATGGCATCATTTGCCGGAAAGGCTGACTAGGATTTTAGGCCATTGCTTGTCTTTTCTGCAGTGCTCTTGGTGGCATATGATGGCTTAAAAAACAAAACTGCGCTGAGCTCAAATGGATGGCGGCAAATGCTGCTTGCCTAGACAATGGTGGAAGTATTTTGGGCAGGTTTAGGTAGATACCTGGAAGACTGAAAACTCGAGACGTCTGCCTCTGCAAACAGTTGAACTAGGTGAACCTTGAGATCCCTTACCAGTATGGATGTCACCTGTACAATTCCTCATGTTTAATTACTTGTACTTAGCATAAATAAAACGTTTTGATTAAAGACAGCACCCTCCCAGTGGTTGCGTACCTACCCACTACCCACTAAGCTTGGTGCTTGAGGATTTGCATACATTGCGAGCATTTTATTAATAATGCAAAGAGTTAATCAGAATGGTTGTAGTGACAAATTGATGTACCCAGCCTGCTAGCCCCCACAAGCCCCACCGTAGCTATGGACATGCTTAGCTGACCTCCTCAGGGAGTGGCTAGTTGGTGGGGCTTCCCTGGCATAGTGGGAAGAAGAAGCAAAAATGGAAGCCATCCAGTTGAAAATATAATAACCAGTAGTTGAACAGATGTCTCTCGTATCCTACCGCTCTGCTCAATCATGTTTGAAGCTTTTCTCAAGCCCCAGAAACTTTTCTCCAATGGAAGAGCCTCTTCCCTGACCTGACTCATACATAACATCCAGAGCTGCCATTCCCAGGTGCTGTGGGGCTGGCTTCTACTTGTGAGCATGGCAAGGGGAGTGTAGGGGCTTCACTCTTCCCTCAGGTGCTGTTTTCTCAGCAGCCGGGGGGGCTGTTTGCCCTGCTTGGGGTACCACCCCAAACCAACTCAGGTCACACACAACATTTAGTTGAGTCCTCAGAGGAAAGCTCCTTGGGCCCATGGAAGGTTTAAACTTGGCTAACCAGAGTGGTAGGTTACAAGCCATTGTATTATAGTTCCCCTTACAAGGGCTCAGTGTTAAAATATGTGCCATGATGTGCAAATGCTCAGGTTCATTAGTATCTCATATAGAAGGTCTGGGAAAGACACATACATATACCCTTGAAGGGGTATTGGTAGAGAAAATGAAGAATACTGGGCTAGGTAGAGAGCCAGTTTGGTGTAGTGGTTAAGTGCGAGGACTCTAATCTGGGAGAACCGGGTTTGATTCCCCACTCCTCCACTTGCACCTGCTGGATGACCTTGCGCAAACCATAGTTCTGATAAGAGCTGTCCTTGGAAAAAGAACAGTTTCTGTCAAGAGTTCTCTCAGCCCCACCTACCTCACAGGGTGTCTATTGTGGGGAGGGGGAGAGAAAGGAGTTTGTAAGCCGCTCTGAGACTCCTTTGGGTAGTGAAGGGCGGGTTATAAATCCAATCTCTTCTTCTTCTTCTAGGTGAGTCACTCAGGATACAGCACCTTCATGTAAGCAAGGAAATATGCCAAGCTCCTAGTCTCTGCTTTAGTGCTTACAGAGGAAAGAATTGCTAAAGTAGATGGGCCCTTAGTCATTTCATCAAGGGTGCAAAAGTGCTTCCAACATTAGTTTTAGTAGGCATGTTAGCAGTCAGACCTGTCCTTCCATAGAGGGGCAGGGGCAGTTTAGTGGTTAGAGAGACAAAAGCATAAACACCCTTTATACAATATCACCTCAACACTCATAGATGTACACTGCCTGGCCCAAATTGACAGAAAATGGATGCCAGCTAGAGACAAACCTGGGAAAAATATTTTTGAAGGTGAGTCAAAAGCGGGTAACAGACTAACAACTCTCCCCACACCCTGAGGAGATGCATAATTTTATGAACAATGGGTCTCCCAAGATAGGTCGCCTCACCATGGACTAATCCTGCCACATGCCCAGCCTCACTTCTCCCTTACCCATTTACCCTCATTATGTAACTCTTAACATTATTCACCAAAACCTGGTAGTTTTCCTGTCTAGTGCTCAGAGGGTCCTCAAGAAACATTAACACCTATAGTTCAACCCCCAGCAATCTCATCATGGTTTCCCAAGGTCATTGTTCATCCCCAGAACAGCCATCAGGTCATTGTTTTGGGGACAAGTATGTCAGATAGCCCCAGGGAACATTTTTCCTATAACTGCCAGCACGCCGCGCCATAGCAGTGTGTGGGTGTTCTGAGTGCCATACATACACCCCCCCACTTGCATGAGGGTCCTTTCCTTTTGTCCATGAAATGCTGGCCATTTTCCTACCTCTGTGGACCTCAATCTACTTTGGGCAGAAGTCAGGAAGCTCAAGCCAAGGTTCCTGGGGCAAGTGCAGGAAGGCACAGGGCTGCCCACTTACTAGTGGTGGCAGGGTTGGGACCTGCCACGAAGGGAAGCCACTCCCCCAGGCATTTGAGCACTCTCAAGGCCAGCACAACCAGCTCGGGTGACCCCACTGAGCTCTCCTGCCCCACCACAACCATCTGCTGGATCCCCTGAAGGGAAGTCCGCTTTAGTGGAAGTGGACCATGCAGCCACTGGGACCGATGCACATTCCCTAATACTGCGGTTGCTGGGACAAAGACAAAATCTAATCCCTGCTCAGTGGTATGACTGAGTCCAAACCCTTTACTTCTCCATTCATACCATGAAAAAAGTGCTTCGCTTGATATGGTGGGGTCAGAACCTCCTTTCCATCCCAACACTGTCTGGAGTGCTGTTGCTGGTAAGAGCTTCTGCATGGAATGGAAAGGATGGTCCAGAGATACTGGCAGAGAAAGAGAGAGAATGCTCTTGCTAGGTCTTTGGAGTAGAAAGTTCCTCCGCCATACACATTCCTCTCATTGCAATAGCAGGCATTTTACTAATTTCAGATAACATTGATAATAGAGTTGCAACTAAGGGCATGCTTATCTTTTTATTGCAGATTCATGCTCTCCGTGCAGAGGTGAGGCAGGCAGTGACAAGAAACAGAACGTTTTCAGCAGTAGCACCTTTTCTGTTAGTTGTACCTCACCTATGAAGAAGAAGAGGAGGAGGAGGAGAGATTGGATTTATACCTTGCCCTTCACTCGGAGTCTCAGAGCAGCTTACAAACTCCTTTCCTTTCCCCTCCCCACAACAGACACCCTGTGAGGCAGGTGGGGCTGAGAGAGCTCTGAGAGAACTGCCCTTTCAAGGACAGCTCTTGTCAGAACTACGGCTTGCCCAAGGTCATCCAGCAGCTGCAAGAGGGGGAATCAAACCCGGCTCTCCCAGATTAGAGTCCGCACACTTAACCACTACACCAAATTGGCTCCAGTCCAAAGCAGGGCCCCATGAATGACCTTCTCCTGGAGCAGGCTCTCAGGAGAGGCAGAATATATTTTTTCTAAATAAATAAACACACCCTTCTGATCCATCATGATGGCGCCAGTCCAAAGCAGGGCCCCGTGTAACTGCTTCAAAAGAAGATTAAAGATATCCAGAGACCCAGTTTGCTGGTGTTCAGCTCCCCCACCTGTTTGGACCCTTAGTGGTTCAGTTTACAGGTGTTCGTGTAGCTTTCTGAACTTTTAAATTCACATTTGGGTGGGGGATGTGAGTGAATATGGCTGCTGGTGTTGCCATTTCAAGGAGACCAGCAAAAAGGAAGGGAAAGGCAGGGCTATTTTTGGGCAGGAACGCAGAGGAACGGAGTTCCGGCTGGCTTCAAGGTTGGCCCCGCCCACTACAGCCAAAACCTCTGCGCGTGCGTGGCTAGAGAGGGAAGGCCTGGAGAGTGACCCCCTGGTGACTCTGAGGTGGGTGGGCCGGGGGGGGGGGCTGGAAGGATCGGGGAGGCATTTAAATGCTTCCCTGTGCCTTCCCTGGGGAGCCCGGGCAAGCCAAGGGAAGCCATGGGGGTGTGGCCTAATATGCTAATAAGCTGCACTGTCAGGGGTGTTGCCTAATATGCTAATGCATTTCTGCTGTTGGGTGTGGCCTATTATGCTAATGAGTTCCTGCTGGGCTTTTTCTACAAAAAGAGCCCTGGAAAGGGATTTTTAAATTTCCAATTTCATGCCAAAACCCACCAGAAAGCGGTTTTTATTCTGCCATAGAAAACTTTTGTACTGGCATCTTGTTTGTTTGTTTGTTTGTTCTCCGCCCCTTCTATTCTATTCCATTAATGTTTGCAGATCATTATACTGTTGCAAAGACACTGCCTAATACTTAGAAGGTATATCAGTGTGTGTGTGTGTGTGTGTGAAGTACTGTTAAGTCACTACCAATTTATGGCAACTCTATGAATTATTGACCTCTAAGATCTCCTTTTGTTAACAACCTTGGGGAGGTCTTGCAAACTGAGGGCCAGGGCTTCCTTGGCTCAGTAAAATCCATCTCATGTTTGGGCTTCCTCTTTTCCTGCTGCCTTCAGCTTTTCCCAGAATCATTGTTGTTATGTATTGGGATTGAATCATCCCTGACTGAATCACCCCAGAGGCTGGCTGAGCTTGGAGCACAAGAACAATAGCTGACCAGGACTCTGGAATAAACCAATCAAGTAGCAATGTTATGTAAATAGCCTATCACTGGGAGTGGGGTGTGTTTGGGTGCGGCAATTGCACACTATTTAACAGAGCCAAGGCTCTGAAGTCTGTCCTTGTAGTTTTCCCGAAATCACTGAATAAACCTGAGCTGATCACTGCCATGCGTCTAGAACCCCGTATTTAATAACTGTCTTTTCCCAGTGAGTTTTTTCTTCACATAATGTGACCAAAATAGTTTGGTCATTTTAGCTTCTTGGGAGAGTTGAGGCTTGATTTGATCTAGAGCCCATTTATTTCTTCCTTCTTTTGTACCCTTAGAACCCCCATTGATTCACGAATCTTGAGCAGCAGAAGACACTTATTTGAACCCATTTATTTGTCTTTTTGCCAAATAACTTTTTTTTTGAGTGGGGGCTGTCAAGTTACAGCTCATTTACAGCAACCCCATGGGGGGTTTTTAAGGCAAGAGATGTTCAGATGTGGTCAGCTGTTGCCTGCCTCTGCATTGTGACCCTGGGCTTCCTTGATGGTTTCCCAGCCAAATACTAACTACTGCCAACCTTACTAAGCTTTCAAGATCTGATGAGATTTGGCTAGAGGTCCATGTTTCCCCTGAAACCCTCCTCCAAACACCACATTTCAAATGAATCAACTTTCTTCCCATCAGCCTTTTTCATTGTTCAGCTTTCACACTCATACATAGTAACAGGGAATACTATAATATGAATTATCTTGATCTTTTCGGGCTAGTTCAAGGAGGCCCTTCCTAGTCTCAGTCTCCTTCTGTTTCCTCGGTTGCAGTCTCCCTTTTGGTTGATGATGGTTGATGATGGACCCAAGGAATAAATTTCTTTGAACAATTTCTGTCTCTTCATTGTCAGCTTTGAAGTTGTGTGATTCCTCTCCTCAGCAGTCATTACTCTTGTCTAGGGTTGCCAGGTCTGGGTTGGAAAATACCTGGAGACTTTGGGGGTGGAGCCTGTAGAGGGCGGAGTTTGGGGAGGGGAGGGGCCTCAGCATGGTACAGTGCCATAGAGTCCACCCTCCAAAGCAGCCGTTTTCTCCAGGGGAGCTGATCTCTGTCAGCCGGAGATCAGTTGTAAAAGCGGGAGATACACACACACACACACACACACACACACACATAACATACCATCATAGTGTGTGTGTGTGTGTGTATATGTGTGTATACACACACACACACATATATATATATGTACTATTTTTAAACGTACCATTTTTAACATTTAGCATACAATTTTTAGCGTTTTAGTATAAGTTTTTACATAATATTTACATTTTTTTAAAAAATGTAAAAAATAAGAGATTTTATGATCCTGCCCGTGTGACCGGGGCCTTACTTAGCTTTCACGATCTGACGATATTTGGCTAGAAGTCCATGTTATCCCTGAAACTCTCCTCCAAAGACTACATTTCAAATGAATCAACTTTCTTTCCATCAGCCTTCTTCATTGTTCAGCTTTCACACTCATACATAGCAACAGGGAATACTACAATATGAATTATCTTGATCTTTTCTGGCTAGTTCAAGGAGGCCCTTCCTAGTCTCAGTCTCCTTCTGTTTCCTCGGTTGCAGTCTCCCTTTTGGTTGATGATGGTTGATGATGGACCCAAGGAATAAATTTCTTTGAACAATTTCTGTCTCTTCATTGTCAGCTTTGAAGTTGTGTGATTCCTCTCCTCAGCAGTCATTACTCTTGTCTAGGGTTGCCAGGTCTGGGTTGGAAAATACCTGGAGACTTTGGGGGTGGAGCCTGTAGAGGGCGGAGTTTGGGGAGGGGAGGGGCCTCAGCATGGTACAGTGCCATAGAGTCCACCCTCCAAAGCAGCCGTTTTCTCCAGGGGAGCTGATCTCTGTCAGCCGGAGATCAGTTGTAAAAGCGGGAGATACACACACACACACACACACAACATACCATCATAGTATGTGTGTGTATATGTATGTATGTATACACACACATATATATGTACCATTTTTAAACGTAGCATTTTTAACATTTAGCATACCATTTTTAGCATTTTAGTATAAGTTTTTACATAACATTTACATTTTTTAAAAAAATGTAAAAAATAAGAGATTTTATGCATAAATACTTAGCACTGGCTTAATCCTTTTTTTAAAAAAATAGATATAATACTGGTCAATAAATGACTATAATATCTCATATTCTCCTGACACTTCATTTCAAGGAGGACACTTGAACCATTAACATCCAAGTGCACATCTCTAATTGCAATAGTGTAAGAAATTAGTCGTTGTAGATTTTCCAGGCTGTATGGCTGTGATCTTGGCGTTGTAGGACCTGACGTTTCACCAGCAGCTGTGACTGGCATCCTCAGCGGTATAACACAGAAAGATGGAGTACTCTCTGTGTCAAGGTGAGAAGAAAAATTTATACCTACTCAGGAAGGTGGGGTAGGGCTGAGTCATTATCTTGTAGGAGTTCCCCAGGCTGTGACATGCTAATGGAGGACCTTTCCTGAGGAGGTTCTTTTGCATATGAATTGGCTGTTGAAATTCTGTTCTTATCTGTAGTGCTATTGTAAGATGTAGAACATTTTGTGTTTTTCAGGACAGGAAACCATGCACTATTTATTTTTAAACTCTCTTCTTTCCTGTTGAAATTGTGTTTATATTTATACATTTCAATGGCTTCCCTGTGTAATCTGACATGGTAATTGGATGTGTTGTCCAGCCTTTCAGTGTCTTGGAATAAGAAATTGTGTCCTGTTTGAGTTAGGCTATGTTCAGCCACTGCTGATTTCTCAGGTCAGCCCAGTCTGCAGTGTCTTTCATGTTCTTTTATTCTTGTCCGAATGCTACACTGTGTGGTCCCAATGTAAATTCTAGTTAAGTGTAAGAAATTCTAGTTAATATTGCGTTTTATTTTAATTTATTTATAGTCTGCCTTTCTCGATGACAGTCGAGGCGGATTATGGGATACAAGCAGCGTAGTCACACAGTATAATGCAACCAATGAACAAAGCAATAGGAATAGAATTACAGAATTAGGGAATAAAATACCAAACTATCTAAGGTTTCAATCAGATGGCAGGCTTTGGCATGGTCTGGCCACACCTCTAATTTCTCCAGAGCTATTTGTTCCAGAGAGGTGTGACCAGACATGCCACCCCATTCCTGCCTCACCCTGTGGTCAACTGTTCAGACTGCCACTGTGCAGTCACCATGGAGAGGATGGGCAGGCAACTTCTTTTTTTTAAAAAAAACCCTCTAATGTGCACATGTGCATAACTGCTTATTTGCTTGGAGTGGGTATGCAGTTCTGCGCACATCACTAACTGCAAAAAAATGGTGGCCCAGGACCAGAAGCATCAGACCTGGTGAAATGGTTTGAGCACACAAGGGAGAGATCAGATGCCAGAAATCCGCGGTGAAACAAGTTCAGTTGTAAACACCAGACTATATCCGATGTTGGGAAAGTCGGGGGTAAGGACGAGAGGCCAATGACTGAGGGACGGGAGGCAGATGTTGCCATCTGATCATGCGCTTCAAAGCTGGTAGGGAGCCATCATGACATTGGAGCAACTTGCCCGTCTGATCACAGCCTAAGACTGGTAAATTATAAATAATACAGACAGTGAATTACAAGGTAAAGACAATGCAGCAGAAGCAGGTGATAACTGTCAGCTATGCTGCCATGGGGGTTGGGATGGTCAGGCAGTGTCAGTGTAATCGCTCTTGCATTCCTTTCTGTGCTTCGCGCTGAGACGCTTATGTGTAAAGATGTGCAGGTGGGAGTTGTGGTGTCTGCCTTTTCCAGGGAACAGTGGGAGAGTGCGAGTTCACAGCTTCGTCTAGCAACAGTTTGCAAGCTTTATCCCACGTGCGGGAGGGTGCCTAATTGGCCAGCACAGTGGGGGGGTGCATACGAATACCCTATATCCTATTATGCCCAAGGGGCAACTTCCATTCTTAACAGTGCTTATGTTAATGCATCTATAGCGCTTCAATAAAGTATTATCTTTCCTGGAAAGTGTGTACTACCTTGCTGGCTGTGGGTTCGGACAATAACTTACTATGGGATGCTTATTTTATTCCCAGGGTGGCAAAGTCTCAAATGTTTTGGTTTCATTCTAGTTCAGCTCTACCTGAAGCTGTTCCAGTTCATGCCAATACAGTTACAATAACTGGTTCATTTCTGGTTCCTGTGGGACTACTTAAATATGATTCATACTGCAGTACTGATCTGGAAAGTGGGGTGGAGCAATTTAATGAGTCTTATGAATCCAGCTCTAGCCTCTGAGAAATTCGAACCAATACATGAAGTCCAGATTGCTTGGACATTTAATATTAAATTTGTAACATGTTTTTAATTTGCACTACTTAATTACAGTGGGTTGCAACATTGGTCCTTGAAGACAAACACTCTTGGGCTGGCTAATGATTCCCAGCTCTTTATGACAGAAACCCTAAAAAAAATCCCCAAGTGATGTTGGTTTTCCCCACTCATTAGTCATTCTGGTCAGGGCCTGAGAGTACTACTATACCGGAGTGTTCTTTTTTCTTTTTTTGAAGTTGAACCCTATTACTTTGAATCATTGTCCTGAATTATTCTGATTGTGGAATAAGTATTATTTGTCATGAGGTTGTGTTGCTTAGCAGAAAGTCTTGTACCAAATTGTAGCCATCTTACGTAAGGAGTCATGTTCTGGAAAAGAACTCTCTGCTTCCTTTAGAGATGGGATTGCTCAAATTACCTTTGTTATTAATAAATGTGGGGAATTATGATTATTAAAATAGCAATTGGTAAAGAAGGGAGCAATAACCTTTGTATACAGGAGTCCCTCCCTTTCCAGTAATCCCAGAAATAAACACAGAGACCAAATCTTAAAGAAATAGTTTCTTTACTGAGAAGTCTTCACAAGCATACAATAAATTATAATCAAAGATATACTACATGAAGGTGAACTGTTGCCAAAGCAAGACCTTGAGACTTTAATTGATCAAAAGATCTCATGGATCCATTACTTTCAACTGCACTCCAAATTTTCCGAAAGGAATTTCAAAACTGATTTGAAGGAGAAAGAAACAGGTTTCGAGGTCGTATTAGCTCGGGACAGTGCTTAGTTGTCATCAGCTGGTGGTCACCCTACAGTCCATTTCTCTGGCACACTCATTGCACAGTCCAGCTACTAGTTATGGCTCATAAATCCATAAGAGCGTTATAAGCTCCTTGCAGGGCAACAAGGCCTTGAGCAAAGCTGTATGGGATCAACGAATGAGCGAACAAGATCTCCATGACGGTAGGACTTGGCTCCACTGCAAAAGTTCCAAAACCAAAATATGTGGAGTTGGGACTGAGAACTGGACTTCTGCATCAGCCCTCTATGTTTTACCCATACCACCCTAACTCCAAATCAGGAGCCAGGTTGCAGAAACTCTCTTGACCTGTAACTGGTGGATTGCTGTTTCCATGAGGACTAATCAGGGATTGTTACTCTGCCCTGGTAAGGTAAGGGTTCCCTTGCTCGAAAGCCAGTCGAATCCTACTCTAGGGTTGCGGTGCTCATCTCCATTTCAAAGCCGAAGAGCCAGCGCTGTCCGAAGATGTTTCCGTGGTCATGTGGCTGGAATGACTAAACACCAAGGCGCACGGAACGCTGTTACCTTCCCACCGAAGTGGTACCTATTCATCTACTTGCAATTTCTTGCTTTCGAACTGCTAGGTTGGCAGGAGCTGGAACTAGAGATGGGAGCTCACTCCATCATGCGGCACCCGGGTCTTGAACTGCTGAACTACCGACCTTCCACAGCCTGCAGTTCAGCGTCTTAACCACTTGAGCCACCGCAGCTCCATTACTCTGCCCTAAGCAGGTATTAAGTAAGTATAGTGCTTTAGGCCATTGGAGATTTGTATGTTTTGCTATTTTAAATTTCATTTGCCTCACCACCGCATCACTAATTACTCCTGAGGGAATCTGAGGAACTAATACCTCCTGGATGAATCTGTCCCTTGAAAGTGAAGAAGGTTCTTGGATTACTTTCAATGGTATGGATTTATTTGGCCTTGATTCTTTGTAAAGCCAATTTCATTTAATCAACTTCATTTGTCGAGTGATCTGTGTCTGTGTGGGTCAGTGTTATATTGAAGGACAGTATTATTCGACCCCCTCTGTGACAACAAACACTGCACGTTAGACATGAGAAGGGCTCTCCTCGTCTATTTGAAAAGGGCACAGGGGTTTAGGAGAGACGGGAAATCATTTATCTGTTTTAAAAGGGCTAATAAGGGTAAAGTCGCATCAGCTCAATCACTGTCTGGACAGTACAGCTTACAATGATGCCAAGGGGCCTTGCTCTATCACTCTGAAGGCTCACTCAATGAGGGCGCAAGCTTCCTTGGCAGCTTTCCGATCCAGACTGGCACTGGATGACATTTGTAAGGCAGCTCCGTGGTCCACACCCTTGACATTCGTCAGGCATGATTCAATAGACTCCAGGAAAGAAGCTGCCATGGGAAAGGCCGTGTTACAAGCAATGTTTCACTAATCAGCCCACAACCACCTCCTTGGTAAGGGAGCTTGCTACTCTCCCATGGGGAACCGCACAGAAGCCACGGCGATGAAAATGGGGTTGCAGTTACCCGTAACCATTGTTCATCGTGTGTTCTTCTGTGCAGGCACACATCCCTCCCTCCTTTCCCCAGTGTGGGCTACTCATCCATTGCATGGCCTCCTCCTGGCAACAAAGAGAACTGAGGGAAGAGTGCTCTCCCCGCCTCCGTCGCATGATCTTTGGGGCGGGAAAAGTATCTCTATATATGGAGGGGAGGGGGAAGCACTCCAAATGTCTAGCACACTCTTTTTAAAAGCTTGGAAGTTCTTCTCTGTGGCTGACCTACAATCATGCAGACCCCAGGCGTGGCTGTACAAAATACTACTGAATGAACAAGAGTTACTGGTAAGTGCAACCCCGTTTTTTTGTTTGTTTGTTTGTTTGCTTGGTTTCTGGTACCAGATTGGTTTTTACTTCCTCAATAACACTGTTTAGAGTATTCTTTGCTTCTTCTGCTTTTGCATCTCAACAGTTCTGGACTCAGTTGACTAACTGGTAAATGAGTTGTGAGTTGGGTGTATCGGGGATATGTATTAGTCAGTACAGCAGAGTTGCAGTCATAGAAGCGTGGTACTGCATGCAGTAAGACCTTGAGTGGTCTGGGACAAGCATATCTCCAGAACCACCTCCTCTGGTATGTCTCTGGGAGAGCATTGTGCTCTGCTGAGAGTAATCTGCTGGTGATCTCTGACCCCAGAGATATCCAGCTGTCCTCAACCAGAGCCATGGCTTTTTCGGCCCTGGCTCCGAGCTGGTGGAACTCTCTGCCAACTTCCATCAGGGCCCTGCGGGACTTAATGCGATTCCACAGGGCCCGCAAGGCAGAGATGTTCCACCAGGCTTTTGGTTGAGGGCAGCAATGGTTTTCCATCATGGCTGGCACCCTCCTACCCTGCCCACTTCTGCCTCCTCTAATAACCTACCCATGAGATGAAAGAACAGTCCAGAGGAAGTTGATCGGGCGATTCATAAATCTATATTATTATTAT
>NW_015166527.1:117189-160955 GCF_001447785.1 Gekko japonicus
TATTAACAATTTTTTTTGCATTACTAACTGCAGTCTAACAGGGTAAGGATCTCCTACTCTTGGGTTTTTAGTTTAGTGTGGGTTACTTTTCTTTCTCCTTAGTTGTAGCTCCCTTTCCCTTCTTTTCTTTGTAGTTTATGTAGTATTATAAAAAAATTAAAAATCCCTTTCGGGGGTCTTAAAAAAAAGATTTCACTGTGGTAGAAGGCTCCTTAGGCTACTTTATATAGCCTTTAATTATCTGCGCTACTTCCTCCTGGGAGCATTTTTTATAGCGAGATCAGATCCTAATTCCAGATAAAAACTGAGTAAACTGGAATTAGGATCTGACCACCTCTCTCTTTATGTTACATGAAGCTGTTCTCTTTTCTTTTTGTGAAAGTATGATTTCATTGAATTTTGTTCCTACTGGCTAGCATTTTAGTTCTACTGTTACATACATCTTAACTTTGAGCTATATTGTGGCAGGCACCGTGAGAGGAGAAGCCCTGGGCTTATATCTCTCCTCAGGCCAAACTATCCAGGTTGCCTTCAGGAAACCACAAAGTTAGAGCTGATTACTGGAAAACAAACAGTAATAAAGGAGTCTAGGGTTGCCCGGTCCCTACTGGCCACTGGCAGGTGATGGGGGGGGGGGCTGGGTTCAGTCCCCAGCATCTCCAGTTGAGAGCACTGGAGGGGGGGGCTCTGCCTAGGGCCCTGAGGATCTGCTGCCAGTTGGGATGGGTGGTGCTGGTCTTGGTGGACCAGTGGTCTCGTTTGGTATGGCACATCTTCGTGTGGGTGTGGTTTTGGCCGATGGGTACTTGGCTCGGCTTGCTCCTGACCACCACCGTCCTTCCAGGAACTTTTTTTTGTGAAACCGAAGAGCTAGTCCACCCCTGAATGGAATGCCGGCTTTCCTTGGGTGGGTGGGGGGAGTGAAAACAGAAAGCCACAATTCTCTTACTCTTGGCACCTCAGCTGCAGAACTTAGTCATGGGGAGGGATGAACACTTGATAAAAAAGTCCTCCACACAGCTTCATAGGTTATTTTGATTTGTCTGAGATTAATTGAAGATGCTGGTTCTTACCTTTAAACAGGCCCGTAGTGAGGATTTTTTTCAATCAGGGGGCATTTAAATTTCTTAGGGGGCACTGGATAATCAAGTTAAAGGAATACCCATCTCCTTCCCTGAACCTGCCACCACTCAGAGGCCCTCGGCTGTATGGGAAGTTGTGGGGCCTTGCCAGTAAGTCAGGGGGCATAGCCTCGAGACACCCCACTGCAGCTACGGGCCTGCCTTTAAATCACTTCACAACCTGGAAGGCATATATTAAACCAGCTTCCCTGATATGAGCCTGTGCACCAGCTTTTAATCTCCCAGGAGTTTCTCCTGTTCATTCATTGACTTAACGTCATTAGATCTGTTTTATCTTGATGGGTAGTGGATCAGATACCAAAAATGGGCTGTATAAAATCCTAAAATTCTGAATACTCCGATTTTCCCCTCAAAGTTCTGAATGTCCCCCAAGATGTATAGATCACCCCCTGGGGAGGTGCATATGCCCTCCGGTAAAACAGCCGGCTAGGTCCCAGTGAGGATTTGACCTCTTCAGCTATTATCCCACTCATTCCCCCCCAAAGGGTTGTTTTTTGCCTGTTCCAATCTCAACTCTGCTGCCAAATGTGGTCAAGCAGCTTAAGACCCAGGCCTGATGACTAAAGCCTTCGTTCACAGTTGTAAAAATAAAGACCTGTGGGCAATGCTCCCTGTAAGCTGTGGTCTTTATTTCTTTGAAATGCTGATAACCCATCTTTTCTCTCAGCTGCATGGGACTCAAAGTGGCTTACAAGACAGGGTTAAAGACCACCAAACATCCCACTGCCAGAACAATAAAACCAGAAACAAGTAAAATCAACTAAGAATAGAACAGCTACCATGTTGCCGTTACTCTCTACATACAGCAGTAAACCTGACACAAAAGTGATGCACTGCAATCCAACGCAACATCTGCTTGACAAGCCACAAAAATCAATCAAACAAACAAAAAATTAATTACTAAATCAACTAAGAATAGAACAGCTACCATGTTGCCGTTACTCTCTACATACAGCAGTAAACCTGACACAAAAGTGATGCACTGCAATCCAACGCAACATCTGCTTGACAAGCCACAAAAATCAATCAAACAAACAAAAAATTAATTACCGCCCTGACCTGAATAGCCCAGGCAAGCACAGTCTCATTAGATCTCGGAAGCTAAGCAGGGCCAACCCCAGCAAGTACTTGGACGGGAGACCTCCAGAGAATACCGGGACCGGGAGGCCTGAGGCAGGCGATCAAGCCCCTTCTCTGAATGTCCTCCATGCCCCAGTAGGAGTTGCCAGAGGTCGCCATGACTTCCAGGCACGAGCACACAGACACACACATGCACACACACAGAGAGACAAAAATGCAAAAATGCAAAAAAAATATATTAATCACCCATCAGATGGAAGAGAATTGTTCAGTAACCAACTTGTGAAAACCACCAGAAACGGCACCCTCCTTCCAGAGTTTTTTTTAAAAAATACAATGAAATAATTAAATAATGTGTAACGAATAACGTTTGTTTAGACTCAGTTTCTCAGAGGCACCAATTTACCCAAGTCATCGTACAGGAAGCCCAGCAATGGGGTCTATAGTTTCAGTAACCTCATGGAATAAGGTTTAACAGTCAAATATAGTGTTCTCCAGAAGCGCTGTTAGAAAAGTATAGATTTCTTCAAATCCGCTGCTTCCTCTAATGCTATTTTCAGGTTGTTTTCTTAAATTAAACATTAGGCTTAGCAGCATCCAGTTCATGTTAGATTAGAGGGACAATCTAACTCCACAAAGCTCAAGTTTTCAAGTTTAGGTCCAGAAATAGCCATTCCCTGGGTGGGCCAGGTAAACTGCTCCGAAGTTGTTATTGCCTGAAACTCCATTGCATTGTTTTTGAGAAGAAGAAATCGCACACACAGTCTTGGTCTGATAATCCTTTTCTTTTCTTTCTTTCTTTTTCTTTTTTGCATAAGTCAGTATAAGGCCTTTGGCCTTTTTTAATGTCAGTATTGGGACCTTTCTGCACGCAGAGCACTTTAATAAGATCATAAGAGTGAAACTGTGTTTTTTGCCATTCAGCAAAAAACTAGCTAAGCCACCCTGTATAAATGCTTAGCAGGAGCTGTGCTACAGGCTAGTCCCTTGAAAAGGACACCTGCTTAAAAGGAACAGGTGCACAGAGGAATATTAGTCTGCTGAGGTGGGGGGGAAGGCATGGGAATTTTTAATTCCACTCGTGTTTCGTGCTGCTTTCTGCATGACTTTGTCAGTGGAGAGAAAAAGTGACGTAAATGTAGAGGCATGGTAAAACTTTTTTATTATTTTCAGGCAACTGTAATATCAGACGGGGTCTTCGATAATTTACTGTTTAGCCATTAATCTCCAGTTCTGACAGTGGCGATTCTGCATCTAGCATTCGCTCCACATTTTCTTAACTGGGAGGAAAAAGTGTAGCTCAAGACCATATTCAAATACCTCGGGGCAACGCCGTACTGACTGCAAAGTCACCCCCCCCCGAACTGCCATAAAACTACCATAAATCTATGCAGAAGGTACAATAAAACCCGATGATCAAAGAAAGTGAAAGTGGCATGGAGTGTGGAGGGTACTATCAAATTCAGTCATCAAAGGAAGTGAAAGCAGCATGCAATGCAGAGGGAATTTCTGTTCCAACGTGGGTTTCATAAAACAACGGAGGGAAAAGCCAGTGCAGAATCAGCCACAGTCTTGTCTTAGTGTTGCAGAACTGATTCTTGAGAGAGGCCAGGCAGAGCCCAATCCCCAAATCTTCTAAAAAGACGTACGAGGCTTTTCCTATTGCAAAAGCCCTTGGTTATTCATTGTAACTGTGCTTTGAAGCCTTGTGTATGATCAGTTTTGACTATGGGCTCCTTTTTGCCTTGATTTGAGCCTTTGTCATTCTTTAGAGAGATGCCATGCACATGAACTGTACATGTTAACTTTTGTTTGTTTGTTTGTTTATTTATTTAGAGACTCATACCCTGACTCTCTCCCCAGTAGGGATCCCATTCCCCTGACGGGGCAGGGGGTTGCCCGCTTTCGCAGCCCCTGATCTCCAGCCCCAATTCGGCCAATGGGGGGAACCCCACCCCCAAAGCATCTTGTTAGTGCCAACATGTCAGGTGCAATGATGTCACCCAGAGGTGACGACATTGCACCAGGCCCGTTGCAGGGGGGCGGGGAATGCTCAATCGTTTAAGGAAAAAAACATAGAGTTTTTCTTTAAACGATAGAGCATCCCCTGCAACGTGCTCTGTGTGATGACATCACTTCTGGGTGATGTCATCGCAGTGCGTGCACCGAACAAGTCCCAGAGAAGGACCAGGAACACCCACCCCCCCGCTGGCAACCAGGTAAGACCTGGCAACCCTACACCCCAGTTTACAACACTGTTCTTTCTTTTCTCCCTTTTATCCTCAAAACAACCACCCTGTGAAATAGGTTAGGTTGAGAGAGAATGACTGGCCAAAGATCACCCAGTGAGCTTCCAAGGCAGATTAAAACTGGATCATTCTAATCCTGATCTGATCTTTTACCACTATGCCAGGTGGAGTGTGTTAAGGCTGTATAATGAGTGTGAGCATGCATACGTTAAGCAATTTTAAACCTTGGCCATTTCCACAGAGAAATAAACACACTCCTTAATAGTCCGCTAATGAAATCACTGAGGAGTAGATGCCTAATCTGAGGCCCCGCCCACCAGTTGTGATGACTTCCATAAGCATATTGTGTGTACATGGGACGAGTATCTTCAATTTGCACTGGTTGCTATTTATCCTTTGGGGTAACGATAATTTAGCAGATTTAAGTGAAAAGAAACTCATTTTCAACTCCAGATCTTTCTTTAATAACTTAATGTATAGTTAGCCTTTTTCGCAGGGACCCAAGGCAGATCACAGTGATTACAAGCCGACAATGACTGCAATAAAGGCCACTTGCACACTTTCAACAATGTTAAAAAAACACAACAACATCCCCTTCACAGAAGTGCCCTCCTGAGAATTTTGGTTTGGCGTATTCTACGATTATGGGAGTCCCCGGGCCCCCGCGGAGAATGCTCAGTACGGGCCGTCACTGATCTTAGCCGTGTGCAGAATGGCACCTTCACAAGGCCTTGCTGGGATTATTTAAATTGTCATAGTGAAACATATTGGGAGAAGCAGTCCTGCAGATACATGGGTCCTGGCCTTGAATTGCTTTCTAGGTAATAACCAGTGGTGGATCTACTATGAAACTAATGATGCTTAAGCTTCAGGGCCCCTAATCCTGGAGGGGCCCTGAAGGAACTTTTTTTTTAATGAGTGAATTTTCCAACAAAATTGATGGAGTTTTTAAAAAATGTTTGTTGTTAAAATAAAGGCTACTTTAGTGACAGAATCATAAGCCAATGGGTTGAAGTACTTAATACTGACCTTTGAATATGCTCTAATACCCATTTCATATGGCCTCAAAATGTCCCTGTAATTGGTCAAATTTAAAAATTTTCTCGGGGGTTTGGTTAAATTTTTTAAAAAGTTGTGGTGATCTGCCATGGAACAACCCCACTGAAGAAGATAACAGTGCTTACCCAGACCTTGTTGCTGGTGGGAAGGGTTTCCCTGTATGGCCCTGTTAAGTCGCTCGCTTAACAAAGTAGTCGGAGAGTGATTCAGCAAAGATTCAGCTTTATTCATCAACTTGAACACAACTCCAACACGGATCAACATCTGATAGCCAGAACAGCTTTTGCATTAAAGCTGTTCCCTTTTTAAACTCTCCACATGGCAAGTCAATTAGATGATTCATGTATTGCAATGGCAGCTCCTCTTGAATACATTTTCAAGGGCTCTACCCCACCGCCTCGTTCTCTGCCATCTGGACCTCGGGGTCCTTGCAAGGGCAGCAAGGCCCTTTGGACCTCATTGGATGTTTCCCTATTATTGCTGGTTAAGAAGGGCCCCCCAGGACAGTTCAAGCTTCTGGGTCCCAAAAATGTAGGTCCGCCACTGCTAATAACCAGTACCTCGAAGTGAACCCAGAAGATTACTGGTAACCAATGAAATTACCTTAGAATAAACATTATACTCTGTCTAACTCTATAGTAATTGAGCTGCAGCATATTCAAGGGTAGTGCCACGTAGAATATGATCCAGTACTCTAGTCTCGGGGTTATTCTATATCTACATTTTAGATAATGGTATAATGTAGGTGATAATAGGTTGGATCCTCTATAATTTCCCATTGACAGAAGGCACTTTTTGGCAGTGGAACAAAACTCCCCTGCTCTCCTCCTCCCACTGCACCCCATTTATATCCCCAAAAATGGTGCTCCCCAGGAACAGGGAACTATCAGGAACGGCATGAAGGACAAACTGGAAGTCCAAAGTAGAAAAGGGAATTGGCAGAAATCCTGCATTCCCTTCTGTCGGTGGAAAGATTTATCTCTCTTCGAACTTTTTCCTTTGCCCTTTCTGAATGAAATTCCTCCATTTCATCCCCAGAGCAACCCTGTGAAGTTTGCTCAGTTGAGAGAAAATGACTGGCCCAGAATCACCCAGTAAGTTTCCATGGCAGAGTGGGGATGGTTTCCTGGGTCTCTGAGGTGCTAGTCCCTTCCCCACTTCCTCCTGTTGGCCAGACTTATCTAGCTGTCAGTCATGTTTTTATCCCACACTTCCTCCAAGAAGCTCAGGTGTAGATAGTTCTCTCCATTTTATCATCACCACAACCCTGTTGGGTAAGTTAGGCTTGGTCGGAGAGTGACTGGCCAGCAGCAGCAGCAGAAGAAGAAGAGGAAGAAGAAGACGAAAAGAGATTGGATTTATATCCCACTCTTCACTACCCAAAGGAGTCTCAGAGTGGCTTACAAACTCCTTTCCCTTCCCCTCCCCACAACAGACACCCTGTGGGGTAGGTGAGGCTGAGAAAGCTCTGATAGAAACTGCTCTTTTTCAAGGACAGCTGTGCCAGAACTATGGCTTGCCCAAAGTCATCCAGCAGGTGCAAGTGGAGGAGTGGGGAATCAAACCCGGTTCTCCCAGATTAGAGTCTGTGCACTTAACCACTACACCAAAGGCACCCAGTGAGCTGAAATCGGGAGTTCTGAGTCCTTGGACTACTGCACCACAGTGGCCCTCAACCAGCTTTCCATCCCTCTTCCTAGACAACTTTGCACTGTCATTTTCTTTCCTTCTTGGAACCTCCTTCTGCCCTCTCACTTCCTCCCTCAGATTTCATTACTCATTTGCTCACTTTCTTCAGACTCCTGTTGCCTTCTGCCCATCCTTCCCTTTCTGCAGCTTTCTCTGATTCTAGTCTCCACTGCTGATCCTGTCAATATTCCTTCCCCTTGGTTTCCCCCACCTGTTCCTACTTTCCTGTACATCTCTCTTCTTCCACTCCTTTCTGAGGACCTTGCCTTGGTATGATGTTTTCTCTGCCCCTAACCTTATTCCCCCCTCCCTTCAGTCTTCTTCAACTACAGCCCAGTTTTACAGCTGTTTTCAGACACATTCCTGTACCTGGAAACCCTGTCTAATGCAAATATCCTTCCCTGTATAATAGCCAGGAGGAAATAAAACCAGGTAAGAAACCTGGCTATTATACAGGGAAGGACATTTGCATTAGACAATTTCTTATTTCTTACTGCATTACTTCATGAGTGTTGTAGAGACACCCACATACCAGGCAGGGACTGAGTTCCAAACAAACAAGAACACCATCTATATAACATCTTTCATTAGGACCAACCAAATGCCACATTTCAGTGTGCAAGCTTCCAGGTCCTCCAGAACTCTTCTTCAGGCGGGATGTTTCAGAGTTTTTAAAAAAGATGTATAAAAAGGGGCTTGGAGAACGTCTCAGGACATGATGCTCTGTTAATGCCTACATTGTCTGTCAGATGCAGAGCTGCTTTGAAATTACACTAAGCACATTCCAGGGGAAGAGGCAAGAAATCAATAACACTCTACTGGGAAAAAAAACAAAGTCCAATGAAAAGTCAGGGGTGATAGACAATTAATAGATTGTGGGTTTTGATCAGAGCTCTCTTTGAATGCTTCTTCCCACAGTGTGCATGCCGTAGGTAAGTGGTAGCCACCTGTTTGGATCCCTGATTAAATCCAGTAAGAGTTGTTGAGAAAGAGCTTTCTTTGGCTGAGAGAACCTGAAGAGCTACAACTAATCACAGGAGAGCAGACACAGTGCTGTATTTGATGGACCAATTGTCTGACTCAGTATAAAGCATCTTCATACGGAGAGCCAGTTTGGTGTAGTTTGGTGTAGTGGTTAAGAGCAGTGGACTCTAATCTGGAAAACTGGGTTTGATTTCATCACTATCCCACATGCAGCCAGCTGGGTGACCTTGGGTCAGTCACAAGCTCTCTCAGAGCTGTTCTCTTATGATCAGTACTTGAAAGAGCTCTCTCAACCCCACCTACCTCACAGGGTGTTTGTTGTGCTCTGAGACTCTGAGTGAAGGCTGGGGTATAAATCCCACTTCTTCTTTTCACATAGACCCCGTTGGTTGCTTATCAATTTAACAGGGCTAGAATGCTTGGATCGAGAAATGGATTTGTGTACTGGCTACTGATATCATAATAAAGTTTAAAATTTAATATGCAGATAATCACATTGTGACATCCTCTGTACTACTTTAGGGGCATGGGCATTTTTAGGTATTGTGCTGAAACAGTAGGCCACAGAGATATCAGTCTCAAGTGCCTTTCAGTGCCTCTGATCAATATGCCTCTCTCATTTTTATCCTGTCCTCTTCCAAGGAGTTCCTACAGTTTCCACTTCCCCATTTAATCCTGGGGCTGAGACGGTGTGATTGGTCCAATGGTAACCCAATGAGCTTTCATGGCAGTGTCTTGCTGACAGTACTTCTCTCATCTGAGCTGGAGAAGAAGAAGAAGAAGAAAAAGAAGAAGAGGAGGAGGAGGAGGAGGAGATTGGATTTATACCCTGCCCTTTACTACCCAAAGGAGTCTCAGAGCGGCTTACAAACTCCTTTCCCTTCCCCTTCCCCACAACATACACCCCGTGAGGCAGGTGGGGCTGAGAGAGCGCTTTCCAGAAACTGCTCTTTTTCAATGACAGCTCTTATCAGAACTACAGCTTGCCCAAGGTCATCCAGCAGGTGCAAGTGGAGGAGTGGGGAATCAAACCCGGTTCTCCCGGATTAGAGTCTGCGCACTTAACCACTACACCAAACTAGCTCTGTACACCAAATATGGTGCATGTACAAGGATGTGGAACACTGTGTAGGATAATATTTGGCAGTTGTAATGAAAATCCAATTGGAATCAGAATAATTACTGATCGGCATGTCTTAGGAAACTGTGTGGGAGTTGGCATTGCTATCTCAGATATTAGCTTCCTCTGCTAGGTTGTTGAAGAGGCTTTCCTACTTGTTCTGTGTATTGCATCCAAGTTATTACTCATCCTCTGACGTCCCCTTTTCTCTCCTTGAATTCTTTCTGTTCATCATTTTATACAGTTTTTGAGTGTAATGTTTCTCTTGCTGCTTTTTATTATGGCTCTGATGCTCTTTGTTTCCTTCCTGAACTTATCCCTTCTCTCCTCCTCTCTACAGGTTTTCTCCTGGTATCTCAGTCTTTTTCCTTCAGAACCTCAACTAATGGAACAACCGTCGGAGGGTCTAGAAAACCATACGAAATAGTGGTCACATAGTCAGTATGGTCATATGAGCAACATAGAATTGGCCATATCGTAGGCATGTTTTCATGGATTTCTACTGCCACATTTAATGAGCTGCTGTTGTTGTTGTTCAGTCGCACAGTCGAGTCCGACTCTTCGCGACCCCATGAACCAGCTCCCGCCAGGCCCTCCGGTCTTCCGACGTCCTTTGAAATTTGCTCAGTTTCATGTTCGTTGCATCGATGACACTGTCTAACCATCTCATCCTTTGCCGTCCCCGTCTTCTTTGACCTTCAATCTTTCCCAGTATCAGGGTCTTCTCCAGTGAGTGCTCCCTTCTCATTTGGTGGCCAAAGTATTTGAGCTTCAGTTTCATTATCTGGCCTTCCAGGGAACAGTCAGGGTTGATTTCTTTTAGGATTGACTGATTTGATCTTCTTGCAGTCCAAGGGACTCTCAAGAGTCTTCTCCAGCACCATAGTTCAAAAGAAGCTATTCTTCGGTGCTCGGCCTTCCTTATAGTCCAACTCTCGCAGCCATACATGACTTCTGGGAATACCATTGCTTTGACCATGCGGACTTTTGTTGGCAGGGTGATGTCTCTACTTTTTATCGTGCTGTTGAGGTTCGCCATCACTTTCCTCCCAAGGAGCAGGCGTCTTTTAATTTCATGGCTGCTGTCACAGTCTGCGGTGATCTGGGATCCCAGGAACGTGAAGTCTGTCACTACTTCCACGACTTCCCCTTCTATTTGCCAAGGAGTGATGGGGCCGGATGCCATGATCTTAGTTTTTTTGATGTTGAGCTTCAAGCCCACTTTTGCGCTCTCCTCTTTGACCCTGAGCAAGAGGCTCTTTAGGTCCTCTTTACTTTCTGCCATTAGAGTGGTATCGTCTGCATATCTGAGGTTGTTGATCTTTTCCCCAGCAATCTTAATTCCCGCTTGTGATTCATCCAGGCCAGCATTTCGCATGATGTACTCTGCATATATATTAAATAAGCAAGGTGACAATATACATCCTTGTCGTACTCCTTTTCCTATGCTGAACCAATCAGTTGTTCCATATCCGGTTCTAACTGTTGCTTCTTGGCCCTTATACAAGTTTCTCAAGAGACATGTGAGGTGGTCTGGTACTCCCATCTCTTTAAGGACCTGCCATAGTTTGTTGTGATCCACACAGTCAAAAGCTTTAGCATAGTCAATGAAGCAGAAGTAGATGTTTTTCTGGTACTCTCTTGCTATTTTCAAAACAGGACTAGAAAAGCAATGAACAATAATTAATTAAATGACAGTGGGAATTACAAGAAGGAACATGCAAGATTAAGCTAAAAACAACTAGAAAAAAGAAAATCTGATAGGCTTGAGTTATAATTAAAATCATTTTTTTAAAAAAAAAACTTCTAGATAGGGCACAAGGAGCCAAAAATGTCTCTGAACATTGCAACTTGATTGGTCTGGGAGACATCCTACAAAATTTCAGCTAGCTGTTTGATTAATTGAAGGTCTTTTAAATAAGGACTACATGGACACATGTCATGCCATGTGATACATCTGAATAACTAATCCGGATGGATACTGGATGTTCCTCTTGCATACCTGAGGAGGGAATGCAGGGTGACAGGTGTGGATTGACTACATTGATTTTTCTTGGTAAGAAATTATCTGCTCTATATCAGCAAGTTCCTTTGAAATCACGGTTCTCTCAGAAGCTGTTTACATCTTGATCTCATGTGAATCGGAGGACACACATCACACCTTCCTAAGATTTAACCCCACTTCAGGTAATTAAAATAGACACTGCCAGCACTTTATGATATTGAATTGTTTTTATACTGAACTGATTTTAGATGGTCTTATGATTATTTCAACTGCTTTTGATGTGTTTTACTTCTTGTGTAAACTGCCCTGAGCCTGCCTCAGTGGGGAGGGTGGGGTATAAATTGAATAAATAAATAAATACATAATCTTGGCTCAGTAAGCCCAGATCTAGCTTTGCTTATGTCTTCTCATATTCTTCTTTTCTGTGCAATACAGTTATAACTTACTTCAAAAAGAGCCCATGCATGCCAGGTTCTTCCCCACCTTAATTATAGGAGGAGGAGGAGGAAATTGAATAAATAAATAAATACATAATCTTGGCTCAGTAAGCCCAGATCTAGCTTTGCTTATGTCTTCTCATATTCTTCTTTTCTGTGCAATACAGTTATAACTTACTTCAAAAAGAGCCCATGCATGCCAGGTTCTTCCCCACCTTAATTATAGGAGGAGGAGGAGGAAGAAGAAGAAGAAGAGCACTGTCTGAAATATGATTTTTTTAAAAATGAAATGAGAAGGTTCTCAACAGCTTGCAGGATAGAGCCCCATGGGTGCACAGTTAATGAATACGGTTAGATATCATCTCTTAGTGCAAAAGCCACGTCACAAATGCACTAATGAGGATTTTCAAAGGGACCCAACTCTGAAACATTTTGTTTAATAAAATAACTTAATTAGAGAAAACCTTCTGGCTACCGTAGCAGAACTTTCCTTTCTCAAATCATTTTCCCCCTTAGTTGATTGCATGTCGTTCTGGTGTCATTAAGTCCCTATCCTCTAGGCAAATTATGAAACTGGAGGAAAGTAAATGCTTCATTTGTCACTGCAACTAGGAGAGCTGTTTACATGTCTTAATATAAATTGTAGATATAGTTTAAAATACATATGAAAAATATGTGGTGCAAAGTACAGAGAGATCAGGATGTTGTGGCTTTGCTAAAAAACCCGATCTGTTGGCACCATCTGGTTATCATCTGTAGAAACCAGGCAGGGCTTTTCAGAACTATTGATAGGCATATGCAGCAGCAGGAGACTGATGTAAGACGGACTGTACCATTGTAGGTTGCAGGTGGGGAACGATATTTCTGTTTGTAATACATTCCCCACAAATAAAAACCCTAACACATCAGGGAGAAAGGTACTAGTCCTTTTTCCTGCTGTATTAGTATGTTTTGTTTCTTTTATTTGTGGGGAAGTTTTAAACAGAAGACGAAGAGAAGAGTATGGATTTATACCACGCCCTTCATCCAGAGTCTAATAGCAGCTTACAATCTCCTTCCCTTCCCCTCCCCACAACAGATACCCTGTGAGGTAGGAGGGGCTGAGAGAGATCTGAGAGAATTGCTGTTTAGAGAACAGCTCCGAGAGAACAGAGGCTGGCCCAAGGTCACCCAGCTGGCTGCATGTGGAAGAGTGGGGAATCAAACCCAGTTCTCCAGATCAGAGTCCGCTGTTCTTAACCACTACACCAAATATCTGATCCTACCACCACCTGCCATGTAAAGTGGTACAGTCCGTTTTGCCACCTCTGTCGCCTACTAACCTATGCAGACCAGGCTGCTCCACATTGTCAACTTAATACCTTCAATCAGATCCTGTAACTTGAAAAGCAAGTCAGAGTTGAGAAATATTTTGGGGTTGGGGGCAGGGCTTTTTTTCTAAGGGAACACGCCAGAACAGAGTCCCAGAATGTCTTCGACAAAATTAATTTTAAAATGTTTAAAAGTTCATGAGTTTTCAGTATACAGACTGAGAACTTCATTTCCCTCTTGAGAGTTCTGGCACCTCCCCCCACCCAAAAAGTCCTGGGTTGGGGGCAGCATCATCAGCTTTAAATCAGCTAGTGCGTTGTTTAAAAATCATACTCTGTGGAACGTCTGCTCACACAACTCCTCTTTTGAGCCTCTTGGTCATGCTACCATGCTTGCTATCTTTATTCATTTGGCCATGCCATGGAACCGGGCCATAAATACCTATCTGAAAAATGCTGCTCTTGGCCCAAGTGGCTTGCAGTGAACTTGGTACATTTTTATCCCATTCTTCCTCCAAGAAGCTCAGAGACATATACATCATTCTCCTCTCCACCAGTTTGTCCTCACAACAATCCTGTGAGGTAGGTTAGACTGAGAGAGAGACTAGCTCATGGTCACCCAGTAAGATTCCATGGCAGAGCAGGGCTTTGAATCTGGTCTTCTTTAGGAGATTTGCAAGGGAGAAACGCAAGAGGTTTGTTTTTTCTGGCCTCGTCCCTGCCCCAGTGTGACATCAGCACAGGGAGATTATCATATCATCAGAGCTGGAGAAGACTAAATGGATGTCTAAGACATGGGACTGTTATATCTTAGAGAAAATTACAAATAGACTGTTACAACCTGAACATAAAAACTATCAATCAACTTTTGTTGAAAAATGGTTTCCGGTCATAAGTTACATGGCCCAGAATGGAATTGTTCCTGCTCTCTTAGTTTCATCTAAAGTGTTTATTCTATAAACACCAGACATAAGAGTATGTTTTGATTTTGATCAGTAAATACTAGCTAATTGAACTCAGATTCTTTCATTTATATAAGATGGTTGCTAACCCAACTGTATTATTAGAAAACATGTTAAGAGTTTTAAATAGTTGTTTTAGATAGGTATACTGAATAGAATATCAAGAATATTATTAATGTTAAATAGTTTGTATTGTTTGAGATTCTCTATATCAATGGTTTTATATTTATTTAATTTAAAATTATTTTTTTTAAAGTGTTTAACGTGCCAGCCATTTTCTCCAGAGATCCATAAGCAGTGTGGTTTGAGTAGACACTGAGTGCGCTGAAGGATAGCACTGTTAAATCAAGTAATGCATATTCCAGGTTGTGGTTAGGAGAAGGCAAGAGATGTTGTCATGGGATTATGGGGGATTAACAAGATTCACAGCAAAATTCAAAAGCTCTGTCTTGTATATATTCAAGCAAAGTATCAAAAAGCAGAGTGTATGAAGAGCATTTCTTGTGATTACTTAATAACAACAACAACAACAACAACAACAGGGAATTAGATAGGCATATGGAGCAGAGGTCCATCAGTGGCTATTAGCCACAAGGTATAGATAGGGGCTCTGGGGCAAGTGATGCTCTGTCTTCTTGGGGCTGGGGGGGGGTCAACAGTGGGAGGGCTTCTAATGTCCTGGCCCCACTGGTGGACCTCCTGATGGCACCTGGTATTTTTGGCCACTGTGTGACAGAGTGTTGGACTAGATGTGCCTTTGACCTGATCCAACATTGGCGTCTCTTATGTTCTTATGTTATGCATCCTACCTTGAGATGGAGGAAGTTCCTCCAGCCTCAGGAGACTTCCTCCAACTATAGCGTCTCTTCCATTGGGAGGAGGAAGGCTTCAGACTTGGCTCAATGGAGTTGAAGGTGACATGCCAATGATAGTAATGAGATATGCACCTCTGCAGAGTAATATCATTGGGAATGGAGTGGGGTTGGACTCCTGTACAACTCCCCTCTCCCCAAATGGCAATCGACTCCATACAGTTCCAGTAAGAGAACCTGGGAGTTTAAACTTTGCACAGTTGATGGTTTTGGTGGAGAGCTAACTTCTTATCATGAGATGAACAGATCAGTTTGGAAAATACGGCCATCTTGTCCACAGTGGACGGAGGGGAGAGGTACTTTACTTCCCCAAATCCAGTGAGCATCCAATGTATTACTGTATTGTTCAATAGACACGGGTATCAGAGGTGGGGTAGGTACACTGGATCAGGGTGGGAGAGGTAACATGAAGGGGAACCCCTGATCCCCTCTCCTAGGTATAAGGCACATAATCTACATTCTAAGATAATCATAGACTCTCTGATTTAACTCTAGTGCGGAGTCCACAACTTAATTACAAAGACCTTCTTAATGATAACGATACATTCTAAGATAATCGTAGACTCTCGGATTTAACACTAGTACAGAGTCCTCAACTTAATTACAAAGACCTTCTTAATGATATTTAGTATTTGTAGAGTGCTTTCAAGTGTTCAAAGAACTCCACATACATCGTCTTGTCATAATCTCTATGATATCCATATGAGACAGGTCACGTGATGACCTGCCTACTGCAGATGTGGGGAGCTGAGAGAATGAGTTAATGGCATTGGCCAGATTCAGACTGCTAGCTTCCTGATTCATATTACAGTCCCTTTAGCCACAATCTGCCACAGAGCTCTACAGTTTGGTGAATCTGTCCTGAATAAAGATGGGCACAAACCAGGAAAATGAGGGTCGTGATGGTTCATGGTGTGCCCAGTTCGTGAGCACCAAACGAACCATTTCAGTTTGTGAGTTTTGTGATGCAGTAAAAAGCCCCCCCGCCCAGCATGCTAGAGACACCAAATTCATAAGGCATCTCCGGCTGATTCTCCTCTACCTGACCTCCAAATTTGGTGAGGATTGGATTTATGGGGTACAAGTTACACCTCCCCAAATAGTGTGCCCCCATAAAAGTGCTTTCTGGGGAAATAGCAGGTAGAGGTTCAGGAGTGTACAGAACAGACCCTGTGCAAGCTAGAGATATCAGACTCACAGAGAACCTCACCCTGATGCTCTTCTATATGCCCTCCAAGTTATGTGTAAATTAGACTTAGGGTGTCCAAGTTATGGCCTCCCAAAGAAGATATCCCCAAGAATGTGCTTTGGGAGAAGATGTCAGGCACAGGTTCAAAAGTGTTTAGAATGGACCCCCTGCAATCTACACACCAAATGCACAGGGAACCTCACCCTGCCACCTGTTCCTCTACAGTCTCTCCAAGTTGGGGGTGGGTTACATTTCTGGGGGCCCAGTTACAGATCCCCCCCAAAAAAGATCTCCCTGGTGCTCTCTCTGAACAAGACAGCTGCAGTTACAGGAGTCTATGTAATGGCTCAGGAACGAGCCTGTGACACCAAACTGACAGGGAAACTTCACCCAGACAGAACCCCACCCACCCACCAGACACTGGGAGCAATGTGTTGGGATATTGCAGATTCACTCTTTTCAGTCATGAAAGCGTTAACATCTTTGTTTATGCATGCTATTGTTTCTTAGTTAGCGAAGAGTCAGTTAGATCTTGGGCACATATTTCCTGCCAGAGAAAAGGAGGTGATATTCCTAATGAGCTGGGATTGTGGGCAGCTATTGGATGATTTTATTGGGGTGCCACTTGGATTTGGTCACATATACAGGAAAGGGGGGGGGCTTAGGGGAAACTTTCTATCTCCCTTTGTCCTCTCTCACATGAGGTCTGGCAAACAAACAGACAAGATGGAGCTTAGAACTAGTTAGCCAGTAAATTTATTATTTTATCTCCAATGTAACCTTTCCCCCCTTATTTTTAGTAAAGTATTTTTCTTGAACATAATACACACATGTGACTGCATTCCTTTCACTCTGCCAAATATCCAGCACAAAGTAAGCATACCCACTATGCTCACAGCCCCCCCCCTTAAGTCTTCAAAAGCAGGTTCTGAAGGACAGACATCCCCAGGGTTGGGTGTGGGGGCACTATCTTTCCTTCACACTATTTGCTCACTGAAGGCATCCCTCACTCCCTCTTTTGATGCTTTGATTAAAACTACAGAAGGGAAGCATCCTGTCATAAAACTGTTTCTCTTCTGAGCCATTTGTTATCACAGGTCCATGTCAAGATAACTTCGGTAGTTCGAGTTTTAGATTGGCTAAAGGGCCCCAGTCTGTTCAAATCTTAGACTTTAAGAAGTTTAGTATTTCTGTTCTTTGCTGTTAGTTGTGATTTGCAGTTGGAGCTGTCAGCTTCAGCTATCCAGAGTCAATGGGCTAACCTTGCCATAGCTCAGATGCTTGCCTGGCACACACAGACAAATCCTCTTTGGACAAAGAGACTTGTAATGCTAACTTCAACCAAGGAGAGTAAACACCTGGTAAATATGAATTAAGGTTGTACTGTGTAGCTAGAACTTTACTACGTAGCTTTCTTGTTTTGTCAGTCATTGCTTTGTACTTTTGAAATACTCTTGCACTCTTTAATAAAAAAACTTTGATTATATTTGGTTGTTCTGTACTTCAGATACTTCAAACTAATTCCAGTATCTTAGACTTAAAGCATCCACCTACAGGTTAATCATTAGTGGAAATTCATTCTGCAAGTGGCCAAACTTGCAGGGCTGACTTTCTTCTTTATTCCCAGGAGTATTAGAAGTCTGCCCTTTGGCTTCTAAACATTGGGATAGTAAAAGGACTGGTGGCAAGCTACCCACTGGTGTGTGTGGATTCACACTCCAGGTTTGTTTTGTAATGTTGAGTTTTGTCCCCCCAAAACCAAGGATCCCCTGGTCTGGAGATTCTTGACAACTGTATCTATTCACTATCCCATAGAGCAGAATGGGAACTCTGTTACTGGCTCCCAGCAGTGCTTGTTAAGCTTTGGAGGTCCCCTATTGGTGTTTCCAAGGCTGGAGAATTCTGCCCCCCTGGTTGCTTTGAAGTTTGGTAAACATTTTGATTAAGTAAAGACAGCCTCTCTGGAAATGTATTCTTTCACGAACCATCACGAACTGCTTGAAAGTTCATGGAAAGTTTGTGCCAGTTGACCTGCCACAAATTTCACAAACAACTTTGTGAACCACAAAGCAGCCAAAATTTGTCACAAACTTTCGTTTGTGAGCTGGGTCGTGCCCATCCATAGTCCTGAAATATGGTTTTATTTTAGCTGTGAACTGTGAAATAATTGATTTCTTACCAGGGACACGAATCCAGGTTCTTTTCATTGTGGATTTGACATGTTCCATAACAGAGATGGTTGCACGCCTAAAACATGGCACCCTAATCTTATAATTAATTGTCCATTTCCTCAGATATTGCTGCAGCTTTTAGAGATTGCAGTCATCATAGAAAAGGAAGAGTTGCATAATGAGAAGCTGCTGAAGGCACCGAACCTCCCTTGGGTCAAGGGACAACCATCATACATGACATGTTTTATTTTAAAATAGAATTGCTAAGTCCCAGATCCTGAGCTGCCATGAACTGCTGTTGGGAGGCATGCCAGTGACTATTTAAAAATGCAGATATCCATGTGGTACTGCAGTCGGCCTGGGCAGAGGGCAGACTTTCTCAACAGAGGGTGAGGTTTTTCTTCTCCGGCAATCATCTTCATCTCTAGCTGGGTGGGGTCAGGCCAGCCTCTAGTGCCGCATCACAGTGAGGTGGCTTTAGCTAGCTAGAGAGGACCTATGGTATGTATTACCACTGAAAAATATCAGGAAGTAGGCCAAAGGTGGAGAGGGGAGTGTCTCCTGCAAGCAGTGCATAGTTCAACAGTTTTGTGTCTTGTTTGTGCAGCTACTCTGTGATTAGGGAGGTTGTGTGGCTTTTTTATAGCTTAAAAGCACAGCTCTGCTTGTAAAGCTTTCCTCCTTTTCAACATATTTGCTAGCCAGCTGAGAAAACAACTCGTTCTTTTTTCTAGTGATGCTCTTCGACAAGCGTCTTTCCTTTCCCTGGAAATATACCGCATATGGGTGCCTGTTGGGGACAACTGGAAGCAGTGTATTTCAGGAAATAGGGGTGGAGATTCCAAATCACTTTACATTATTTTGTCTTTTTTAAAAAAACTCTCTGAAATCTTTTCCTTCTTTAGAAGTGGGTAGAGACATTTTAGCCATTTTAGCCATTCGCTCATCACTTGCATCAGACATTTAAACAAGTGCTTGCTTGCGGCAGAGAGGTATAATCTGCAGGCCTCCAGGAAGAGATACCTTTGTAAATGGGGGAGCAAATTGGTGGGGCACTATAAAACTTTCTTCTTTGTTGTGGCTCAGAAATAAAAACATTCAAACAAAACCCCCATGGGGTACATAATCTCTCAGGACGAGTTGCCCGGTGTCCATATCTATTGGCTGGGCTACCACCAATGACAGCTGACGCTGAAGTTTGGGGTGGGGTTTGGCTTCAAATTGCAGAACGAGCATAGAGGCAGAAATACTAGAGTAACACACACCCCTTTGAGAATAAAAAGGGGAACAATCTTTTGGGTGGGGGCAGCTGTGATTGCTAATGCATGTGGTAAACTTGGCAAAACAAGGGCACTGTTATAAACTATGAACACTATACCTGTGAAGGGGAGGAGTTCGCTCTTTTTTCTTTCAGGTTTTTATGATTTTCCACTTGATTATGGATACCATTTTCCACTTGTGTACACAGAAGGATTAAACACTTGAAGAAGAGAAGATTGGATTTATACCCTGCCCTTCACTCAGAGTCTCAGAGTGGCTTACAAACTCCTTTCCCTTCCCCTCCCCACAACAGACACCCTGTGAGGTAGATGGTGCTGAGAGAGCTCTTTTGAGGACTGCTCTTGAGAGAACAGCTCTGACAGAACTACGGCTTGCCCAAGGTCATCCAGCAGCTGCAAGTGGAGGAGTAGGGAATCAAACCCATTTCTCCTAGATTAGAGTTTGTGCACTTAACCACTATACCAAACTGGCACCAAACTTGCCAGCTCTGTGGTGGGAAACCATGTCAGCCAGGGTAGCAGGCATAATTTCTCCCAGTATATATAAAGTTGTAATATATCCTCTGATCCTATCATGTGCTATTTCATGAGTTGTGAAGAAACAAACAAACAAACAATCCCACTATTCATGATGTAACCTCTGCAGTTACATTTCTCAGAAAGCCGAAAGGCCCGGATGGGTTTAGAGATGCTGACAGAGTTTAAATATGAAAGGAAGTGGAGCACTGACTGTTTAGAGAAAAAAAATAAGTAGGTTTATTAAAGAAGAACAGAACAATTTGTTACAGAACATAGAAGAGAGAGAACCTTAACTGTCTAGCCTAACTGCTGTGGGAGGAACAACAAGAAGACGAAAGCTCTGCTGGAGCAGGAAGTCTCCAGGAGAGCCAATCAGGAGACAGCAAGGACATAATTTGAAATTGTGGGCAGTCCCTAATCTAGCTATGCTAACTACCAGTCCTTCAGCTGTTCCCCTGTAGGGTGATCTTCAGATCTTCTTCACAAGGCTGCACTCTAGACCTTGCATATTCCAACAAGAGGCCCGTGTACCCTGATGCATAGATGATGTCATCGGCGCATCAGGAACGATTCATAATTAATTTCTGGCACTGGAATCTAAATTATGAGTCAGAACAGCAATGAGCTGTAAAATAGACTCATTGATTGCAGAGTGGAACCAGCAGGTCCATCCTTAGCCGTGGCTTCTGCTCTCATTGCAGCATTGTGACTCGGCAATTATAAGGTGGCAGTGAGGGTCAAGAAGCGGTGATGTTACATGGTGGTGTAGATCCAGTCTTCTTCTAAGAAGCCTAAGGAGGAAGGCTTCCATTGGAGGAAGGGTGCCTTAAGTTGGAAGAAGGCTCCTTAGACTGGAGGAAGGCTTCAGAAGTTGGTTCATGCAGTGGTGCGCTCCATCCCGGTGATCCAAACTTGACTTCCATGGCTGCAAACTTCTAATTATTATTTGTATTGTATTTGGAGCACCTGTGGTTGACCACACACAAGTACAGTCCAGAACGGTTTGCTAGGCTTTGAAACGTTTCCGTTCCGTTCTTCTTGGCTTGGGAGTTGTGTAGATGCGCAAGGCAGGGAGGTCTACAAGACTTGACTCAGTCTGCTTTTTAGAGGACTTTTAAGTAGGGAGGTGAGCCGAAATGGCCCTAACGGTTTGCTAGGCTTTGAAATGTTTCCGTTCCGTTCTTCTTGGGAGTTGTGTAGATGCGCGAGGCAGGGAGGTCTACAAGACTTGACTCCGTCTGCTTTTTAGAGGACGTTTAAGTAGGGAGGTGAGCCGAAATGGCCCTGAGGACACCGATGTCCATCGGCTACTATGGTGATTGTCCAGACAACCAAATATGTCGTGGTAAAAAGAACGATTGTGCAGGTACGCGGTGCTTTGTTGAATTTTCCTAAGCTAATAGACCTTTGTATGTGTGTGGTTGGTGTATTATGAATTCCTTTTGGCTCATAAGCAACTTGTGGTATTTTATCTATGTAGCTACTGGCAAAATTTAGTTCTGTGCATACCTCTTGCAAAAGTAAAAGCCGCAGAAACCTGCCCACAGTAAATGTGGAGGAACAATGTGCACAGACCTTTTCTATTTTTTAACAAGGGGGGTGTGTAAATACATTAATTGCTGTAATTAACAAATGCATTAATCAGTAGATGATTGATTATGCATTTTAAATACAGTTCTCTGCGAAAGGGTTTCATTGCTGAAGGCATTTATTACGTAAACAACCTTCAACAGTCTGTTTGATTCAGGATAGACGTCTAAGGATGACTTTACATACGTTGTCTAATTTGCACAGTTAACTTCATTAGATGAGATTCCAACCCACCACTCACATCATTTGCTGTAGTGATTGCTGAAGCAATTATTCAGTAATTAACTAGTTAAAATCAAGACATTTTTGGAAGCCATAATTGCCTTATAGTCTATTTCCTTCCCTTCTTATCCTTCCTTGCACATCTTAGTTGCCATGTTTGAATAATGACTATCTGTCCATTGGGTTTCATAGTTCTCTACATGAAGCAGTAATTGATACCTCAAGGTTTTGCTTAAATAGTTTTTTTTTCCCCTCAGGTTTTTAAGAATTAGGCTCCTTTTTGGTCTGTGTATGAAGACCTGATAAAAAATGCCACATCTGTGTGACAATGTGCTCGCCTCATTGAGGAGCCCTGACCAGCTCCAGAAAACCTCCCACTGTGGAAGGAAGGTTGGTTCTTAAAATTCTCCCTCCCCCAAGTTGTGTTGCATACATTTGAGTGAACTAGGAATGCCTTAAAAATAATTGTAGCAACAGTAGAATTTATTACGTAAAGCCAAAGATCATTAAAATCAATCAAAAAGAACGTAAAACATAATAAATAAGGCCATCAGAATAACCAGATCTGGCAGATTCTGTCTCCCACACAAATGTTATTTCATTAGTGTGGACAATAACCCCCAAATTACCATCTGAGAGCCAGTTTGGTGTAGTGGTTAAGTGCGCGGACTCTAATCTGGGAGAACCAGGTTTGATTCCCCACTCCTCCACTTGCAGCTGCTGGATGACCTTGGGCAAGCCATAACTCTGGAACAGCTGTTCTTGAAAAATAGCAGTTTCTTTCAAGAGTTCTCTCAGCCCCACCTACCTCACAGGGGAGGGGAAGGGGAAGGAGTATGTAAGCTACTCTGAGACGAAGGGCGGGGTATAAATCCAGTCTCCTCCTTTTTCTTCTTCCCGATGTACTTTTTGTTGAAAAAAGCAGCGCTTGGGTGTACAACTCTTGCACAACTTTTCCCTAACATTTAAAAATGGTGCATCTCCTATTGAATGGATAGGATCCACAACTGGATATACTTTCTGATGCATGTTCTGATTTACGACTGGAGTTCTTCAATGCAAGAATTCCTGAGGCACTATACGAAACTCCTCTTGGTACTGGAGGCTGTAAGGTAGAGAAACTAGAAAGTCTGTGGAAATAAGGCTTTATACATCTTTCAAGGAAAAATACCTTATTTTCCTGAAAGTATAGATGACCTTGAATGTAAGACAGCCCCCTCCCCATAAAAGTTACACACACAAAGTTTTTTATTACTGTATGTGGTACCTGCACCTTGTACATGAATTTCAGATAATCCTCTATTTTTCTTGATGGTTTTTCTGGAGAAAGAAACCAAGGCCCCGGTCACACGGCAAGGTTGCCATGGGAGAGGCACGGGAGTCCTACGGATTTTCCGGGTGTGATCTCACCTCAACATCTGGGAAGTGCAGTGCTCCCGTGGCGAACCCGTGGCTCCCCACCGAAGATGCGGGGTAAAAAACTAGTACCTCCGAGGTACTAGTTTCCGGAAACCGCGGGGCAAGGGCGGGCGTCTGATCGCATTTCCAGTGGCATCCAATGCCCGCCCATGTCCCCTCGCAAACAGGTCATTCCCCCCCCCCAAGTCTCCACGGATGCGCACAAGCACCCAACGGAGCATGGGCACACTTCAGTTTTTAAAAGTTTTTTAAAAACCCGTTTGCCGTGCCGCCCCGCTTCTTTGCCTGTTGTGTGATCGGCACCTCCCCCCTAGCCATGGGACCTCGACAGGACCTCAACCGGAGGTCTGATTGTGCAGTCACGCGTTAGTTTGCCCCAGGGCAAACAGCCACGCTTCCCCCCCCCCCGCATTTTTCAGCCCGTGTGACCGGGCCCAAGTTTCCCTTTCAAGTAGATAGCAGGGGTGTGCACTTGGGTCTACCTGAACTAAAAATATACCTGAAAACCACCTTATCGGTATTTTTCGGGTATATTTTGGCATCCCAAATGTATCCAGGATTTTTTGGGAGAACCAGAAAAAAATATCTGAAAAAATCCCAGATATATTCAAGAATTTCTAGCAAACCTAGAACAACAACTGAGGTTCTGGAGCAGATTGTTCCCACCACTCATCTGTTTTTTGGGCTTTCTTCTGCAGTCCCTTTAAACAGGGGGTGTTTAAAGGGACTGCAGAAGACAGCCCAAAAAACAGCTGGGGAGGTACTCTCCCTGCCAGCTCAGCTGGGAATCTTTTAGGCTGTTCAACTGAACTGTGCAAGAGAGCCCCAGCAGAGCCTGTGGGGAGAGTTCTCGCCACAGGATCAGCTGTTTTGCAGGCTCTGTTGAGCAGTTTGGTTTAAAGGGAGTGTCCAAAAGAGCCCTGCTGAGCTGCCTCTCTGTTGTTTTTTGTGGCTTTGTGGCTGCTTTTCCCCCCTCTGTATTTTTCAGTTCAGGTCTATTGGACCCAAAAAAATCCAGAATTTCAGATTCTAATAACCTTTTTTTCTTTGGCCTGCTTCAAACAACCACATAATAAGCAAAAAACATGGAGCATTTTGTAACTAGAAAATGTATTTTCTACCAGAGACTGATGCCATTAGGAAGGAAAATATATGGTGCTTATCACTTAATGAATTTAATTACTATATGCACCTGTTTTAATTTAGCAAGGACTTAAGAGAGATTCTTAATAATTTCTGGAGCACAGAATGTCTGTCATCCAACATTCTCAAAGAGTTCTCCAATTTTTAATTAAGGAACTCTGTCAGCATGTTGGGAGGTGTCAAGGACCCAAGCGCGGATCCGTCTGAGCCGCCACCCCTTGGGGCAAGCAGGCAGCACTCAGAGATGTGGGTTCTCAAGGCTATACGTACCCAAGAAAACAGACCTTGGTAAAATATATGAAGGTTTATTCAATACTTAAAGAATAAGATAATACTACAATAGGGATGGGCATGGACCTAAAAATTCCATTTTGTTTTGGGGTTTGGAGCGGTTCCTAAAACAAACCCCAAACCGAGCCAAAAATGCCCCAAATCAATCTTGCCAGTTCAGGTCTCCCTTTCTCCTGGCTGTGACAGTCTATGGCCAGGAGAAGGGGGGGTAGAGAATCACCCAGGAAGGTTTAAATGGCTGGAAGTCATCAACTCGTCCATGTCGCTTCTCCCCATTTCCGAGTGGAGGGGAGTTAAACAGTCCATTTTGCTTCTCCCCGCTTCAAAAGCAAAACCCACTGCTCAAATGGCTCGCAGCCAGTTAAACCTAATAGGTGAGCTGCGGACCTACGCTGCTCAGCTGTTAGGTTTAAATGGCCCGAACAGCCGAACATTGGTTTGGGGGCTTTGAACCAGGCCACGTTCATGCCGAATTTTGGCTCGTGAACCGGTTCATGCCCATCTCTACCAGGCAACACAGTCTCTATGATCTTGCAACAAGAAAATAAGAAAGCTAACTTTTCTCTCCGATACCTGGTATTAGATGGCACACCTTTCAGATATTACAGTCCAAGTTAGAGGCTCAATCATTATCTACATAGCTGTCCATTGCAAAGAGGCTTGGCATAGTCAGAGCCACTATCCTGTACAGTCATGAAGTTAGCATGGCTTCCCTCTTGTCTATGGCTTAATTATAGTCTCTTGCGATCTGGTGTCAGGTGGTCTTTCAAATCCAATCAGAGCACTCACTCCCTGGAACCCTCTAGAAGATTATGACAACGCTCCTGTCTCCCTCTCCCATCGAGGTGACCACAGTTCTCATGATGAGCCAATTAAGAACATAAGAACATAAGAGATGCCAATGTTGGATCAGGCCAAAGGCCCATCCAGTCCAACACTCTGTATCGCACAGTGGCCAGAAATACCAGTGCCATCAGGAGGTCCACCAGTGGGGCCAGGACATTAGAAGCCTTCCCACTGTTGACCCCCCCCCAAGCACCAAGATGACAGAGCATCACTTGCCCCAGAGTCCCTATCTATACCTTGTGGCTAATAGCCACTGATGGACCTCTGCTCCATATGCTTATCTAATTCCCTTTTGAAGCCATCCATGCTTGTAGCCGCCACCACTTCCTGTGGCAGTGAATTACCACATTCCTAAATCCAGCCTTGAAAGAGATAAGGATGATGTAGGTAAGGAAGCCCAATTAACGACACCTGCAGGGTGGACTAGGCCTACTAATATTCACATTAACCCTTGGGAAGAGACAGGGTGCTTTGCCTCACAGGAGGCTTTTTAAATATTAATATTTTCTGTGCCCTTGGTGGGTATGGATAAATGAGGACAGAGGTCAACTGACTCCCATTAAAGCCATGAAGTTACATCATCAGAACTGAACAGAACCAGCTAATGTGGAAACCCTGTTTGACTCAGGCAACCACAAAGCATTCTCAACACTATAAAGAGAAGCCAGCTAACTTTATTTTTACATGGTTCTAAAGCTGGATTCAAGTAGTGATTAGAATCATGCAGTCAAAGAATTATCTACCTGCTGCTTCTTGCTCTTTGTTGCCCCTTTAGTGTTGCCAGTTCACAGTGGCCCCGTTCACACGGAGAAGTTGCCACGCTGAAGACCCGGATGATAGGTGGATTTTCCGGGTGCGATCACACCACAACATCTGGGAAGCGTAGTGCACCCGTGGCTTGTTGCTGAAGCTGCGGAGTAAAAAACCACCACATACGATGTACTAGTTTCCAGAAAACGCGGGGCAAGGGCGGGCATCTGATCGCATTTCCGCTGGAAACCCGTGGCATCCGGCGCCCACCCATGTCCCATTGCAAACCGGATTTTTGAAAAGTCTCCATAGGATGCACACAAGCGATCATGCACATACGCAAACTTCGGTGAGAGAAAAAAATCCCATTTGCCACGGAAGCGGCACGGCGCGATTGCCGGTGTGATCGCACTGTGCTGCTTCTTCGCCGCGCTGCAGACTAGCCGTGTGATCGGCACCTAATGGCCTAACCACGGGACCTCGACGGGACGTCTGATTGGGCTGCCACGCGTTACTTTGTTCCGGGGCAAACAGCCACGCTTCCCCCCCGTATTTTCCAGCCCGTATGATCGGGGCCAGTGTAGGATAGAATATAGAATGTATGGAATAGAAATCACATGCACTGATTGACAGAACCCGCTGATTCCTTTCCACATTCTGCCCACACTGAAACACACAGATTTATTTTCTGTCATTAAGAAGCAAGATCCTGGTGAAATTTGGATCTCTCACAAGGATAATGTCCACTGGCATTCACTCCTGAAGTTGTCAACAAAACCTGGGTTGACGCGATCTGTCTGGTTGGCTTACATATCTTCCTCCCCCTCCCCACATCTTTGTGCATTGCTCACATCTGTGGCTTCATTGCTTCTGGTTGAAATTGGTTGTCGGTCAGGATGTCATGGTCTGCATCCTTCTCAGCTGTCCATTTTCTCTTTATGGACAAGTTACGCCCTTTGTGATTATGGAGGACAAAAATTGAAAACATGTGACCTGAGTATGCTGAAGCTGAAAATGACAGAGTGTCAGGGGAAGTGCTTTGGTATCCTGTACAGCTCTTCCCTGCCAGTGTTCTCCATCTTCATGCCCCATGATTCCCATAATCAGTGCAGCTTCCACATCATCAGCCTGTTTTTCTTCTCCAGAGCTCCGCTGTCAAATTCCAAAACACTGTCAAGAACTCAGGAGTGGGTGGGTGTGTTTGTGTGAAGTGTCATCAGGGGGCTTTCAAGGCAAGTGTCACGGCAGGACCAGGGGGCGTGATGCAAGCAAGCAAAAGTCCAGGAACAGTCCGAGGTCAAGCCGGGCAAATCAGGTAGCAAGGTTCAAGCAGGTTTAAATCACAGTCCAAAAGCAGACATACCAAAGTTTCAAGTCCATAAATCACAACGATACCAGAGGAGTCAGAGATGAACGCAGGGTCAACAAAGCCGAAGGTCAAAAGCCGAGGATCAAGCCGAGAAGAATTCCACAAGGTCTGGAGCAGAGATGCAAGGATTCAGGTCCTGAACAAACGACGTTTGCCAGCACAAATGACTGCTGGCAACAGACTTGCAGATATACAGTGCTAGCTAATCAACTCATTAGCTAGCCGGGAGCAAGGTCAGGATCCTGTCAATATTCAGGGCTAAGAGATCTTCTGGCACGCATGCGTGCATTCTGCCTTCGCTCTCTCAGCTGTTGTCTCCTTACATTCCGGAGCCTGGTTACATGTGGTGGTGAGTCTGATGAATCACTGAGCTGCAGCAGAGACTGATCCCTTGCAGGTGTTCCCTGGGAGGCTCTATCCTCCTCACCACTTAGATAGCTTTCAGCTACAGGATCCAGTCTTTGCCTTTCTGCTGCAGTACTGTCCTCAGGAGCCTGTAAGTCCACAGGCTCCTGGCTAGCAGGTGCCTCCTCAGGGGCATCAGCAAGGGCAGGCATCAGCAGGGGCAGGCATGACAGCAAGTGGGAAGGAGAGGTAGTTTGCCATTGCCTTCCTCTGCAGAGTCTTCCTTTGCGGTCTCCCTTCCAGGTGTTAGATTCACTGGCACAGTGTGCCAGTAATCTCTACCTTATTTAGGAGAGGGCACAAGGGCTACACACAGCAGTGGCTGCTTTGTTCTGTATGTGCTAGCAGAGTTACAGAATCACACAGAGCCACTTGTCAGTTTCAAACTAATAAGAATCCTGTATTCAAGGAACTACATTCTAGATCGTGCAGGTTGAGAGATAGGGATAGAATCTAGTCTAACCAGCTGGATGTATGGTGCCAAAGATGGAGTGAGATGTGCTCCTTCTTTGTGTATGTAGAAGAGAGAGAGAACAGAAGGAAGGAAGCAATTCCCTGAAAGTATCAGTCTACACATCAAAGGGACAGAGGCAGAAGAATAAAAAGGAAGAAAACTCACAGTTTGTCTATCTATCTGACTCTCTTCTAACCCCCCTCTGGAGGCTGAGGTTAAGAGACAGCGTTTATTCCTTCTCTTCCAACATAAAGTACCAACCCTGCTTAGCTTGAGATACCTGACCAGTTTGGGCTGTATACCATGCCATCCCTCCCACTCAAGTGTTTAAAACGAGTTTAGTACAATGAGGGCCCGTGCATTATACTGCAGACTCTTAACGAAAAACAGTGTGTTTGTTTAGAGAAGCAAAACCATTTCATATATGAAAATTAGTAATGACTGAAGATTCCAACAGATTCAGGAATTGCTCTTACGTCTGCTCAAAAACCCACCAACTCTGGTTATTGATCCCGAGCTATAATCCTTTTCTCTCCCATTCCACGTCACCAACATACTTTATAAACACAGTGGAAGCAAGCAGAGAGCAGGCCCTAGTAAGGCGTCCCATATCTATTTATTAATTTATCTGCTTCAGATATCGCCCATCTTTCTTACTGTGACTCAAAGCAGATTACAAAATATAAAAATTACAAAATATAAAAAGGCAGGGATCCAGTTCTGGACGAAATAAAGATAGAAGAAAGCAGTTTTTGCAGCTACGTAAACCTTTTTTCTCTTTGCTTCTTAAGCAAGGCAATTTCAGTAAGCCAAGCCACACACCAGTGGGCCACAAAATTTGCAATATGCTAAACAATTTTAAAAGCACATTAAAAGCACTTTCAATAGTTGGTTGTCCGAGTGGTATCCTTTCCTCCTTTGCATGTGGTAAGGAGTGTGATGTCAGTGCAAAAAGAGACAGTTTAGTCACCACTACTTCATCTGTCCTGCAGTTTTAAGTGAGGGGCCCTTGTAACAATTGCCTGAAGTTCTAGCAACATTACATTTGCGGCCTGATCCTATGGACATCATGCTGAGGTCCACAAGTTGGAGTCCCAGGCAAATGTGCATAGGAGTGCAGCCTTAGTTAGGCACCAGTTTGCCAAGTTTGGGTTCTTATTTATTTTCAGTGTACACTAACCCAAATGTCCAGTTCATCGGGTTGCCAGTCTCCAGGTGGTCCCTGGAGATCTCCCGCTATTACAACTGATCTTCAGGCAACAGAGATCAGTTCACCTGGAGAAAGTGGCCACGTTGGAAGGTGGACTCCACTGAAGTCCCTCCCCTCCTCAAAACCCACCCTCTACAGCCTCCACCCTCCAAAATCTCCAGGTATTTCCCAGCCCAAATTTGTCTTACAGACTTCAAGGTGTGTCTGCACATTGCTATATATCATTCCACTGTGCAGAAACACACACATTTTCAGAGTTCATTGCATACTGCCAGTGAGAGAGGCGGTTCACAAGTACAATCTGCACTGGGCCAGCAAGTAAGCATCCCTCACTAAAGAAAATCCAAAACTCAGCAGCAGCATATAATGAGATAAATAGGAGCAACATCTATTTAATAAGCTTATATGTAAGCAAGAGAACAAGGGCAAGAGCACTGAAAAAAGAGGGAGAAATATCAACCATGTTTAATTTTTGCTGTTGATTACATTATATGGATTTATCATGACTAAGGCAGCTGTTAGAAAACAGGGAAGAGAGTGTGGTTAAGGTGGAGAACTGAAACAGTGATCCATAAATGTGATACTCCAGTGCACATAGGGAAGTACAGCCCCTCATGCCTTGACTGTTGGCAAATACGTGGGAAAGTGCTCAAAAGGAGCAGTCAAGTGTCCTACTAAGTACTTTAACAGACCCTTATTTACGGAATCAGTGATCCATAAATGTGATACTCCAGTGCACATAGGGAAGTACAGCCCCTCATGCCTTGACTGTTGGCAAATACGTGGGAAAGTGCTCAAAAGGAGCAGTCAAGTGTCCTACTAAGTACTTTAACAGACCCTTATTTTATGTGACAACTCTGTCTTTCCCATTTTTCTATGACGCCAAACCAGCACTCATCGTATTGCCATATATTGAGAGGCAGTGTGGTGTAGGGGTTACAGCGAACATGAACACATCAAGCTTCCTTTTACTGACTCAGAACACCTTTCGGTGCTTATAAGGGCCACCAAGGCGGCCAGTAATTTAAAACACAGGTGATAAAAATCACATGATAAAAACCATTAAAATCAACTCCCCCCCCAACACACATCATTAGAGCAATTAAGAACAGAGCTAAAGCACATACTAAAAAAAAACCCAGCAATTAAAACATTGGTTAGGAAGGAGGGATGATTGCAGGAACACCAAATGAAACAAAAAGGTCTTCACACCTTGATGGAAGACTGTGACACAAAGGGACAGACAAACAGAGGTAAGTAACACCACCTGGTAAACAACATTCCATTAAACCTCTGTTCAAGGGACAGAGCATTTCCCCTCCCTCCAGACCAATGCTCCCTCTAAGCTGTAGAGCCCTGTGAGCAAAAAATCTACTTTGTGAGCTACTGGCATTAAAGTTGTGAGCGAGCGATTTGGCTACTGCCTAAATTAGTTTGCTCTGGAGCCATCCCTTCCTGAGCTGAGACAAAAATGATTGAGCCAGAGGCTAAAAATCTGTGAACTAGCTCACAGTAACTCAGCTTAGAGGGAACACTGCTCCAGACCCTGCTTGGGCTGGGCCTATTTGTACACAACATGATTTCCACCTAAAAGGACAGAATAGCAGTGGTATCATTCTGCTGATTAAAGATGCATCTTCTCCTTTTCCCTCTGCTTAACAATGCGCAGTCATCGAGTTGTATTATAGAAAAGATAAGCAAATCTCAGTCCCGTTTCCCCTGCCCCAGTCCTCAATTTATTTCCAGTCCTGTGTTTTAACTCATAGTCTAATCCAGTCTCCTACTCTACCACTTCCGCAGTTTGTATCTTGGGGGGCAGGGGGGGTGTTTGCCGCAACAGCAACACATCTTGCCCCATCTTTGTCCATGTTTGCTGGATTTGGCAGGGTGCTTGCCTCTCGTCTAGACTTCAGTCTAACTGTTGTGTTAATTGTAGGTTGTAACAGGCTGCCTGCTGCATTTGCCATGGCTCTGGCCACTGTCATCGCTTTGATCTCCAGCCTTGGAAACCGCATTCATTGAGAAAAGCTAAAACCAATTTCTCTCCTAGGGCAGCAGTGCCATCAAAGGCTGCAGCTGGCTCTTTCAGTTGGAACATTAACCCTGGAGCTTTGAAAAATTCAGCTGGGGTAGCCATGTTGGCCTGAAGCGGCACGACAAAGTTCGAGTCCAGGGGTACCCTTAAGGCCAACAAAGCTTTGTTCAAAGTGTAAGATTTCATGTGCAAAGCACACTTCTTCAGACAAGTGGAATAAAATCTCAAGGGTTACTTACAGGAACCATGTGACAGCAGCCATGAAATTAAAAGACGCCTGCTCCTTGGGAGGAAAGCGATGGCGAACCTAAACAGCATGATAAAAAGTAGAGACATCTCCCTGCCAACAAAAGTCCGCATGGTCAAAGCAATGGTATTCCCAGTAGTCATGTATGGCTGCGAGAGTTGGACTATAAGGAAGGCCGAGCGCCAAAGAATAGATTCTTTTGAAGTATGGTGCTGGAGAAGACTCTTGAGAGTCCCTTGGACTGCAAGAAGATCAAATCAGTCAATCCTAAAAGAAATCAACTCTGACTGTTCCCTGGAAGGCCAGATAATGAAACTGAAGCTCAAATACTTTGGCCACCAAATGAGAAGGGAGCACTCACTGGAGAAGACCCTGATGCTGGGAAAGATTGAAGGTCAAAGAAGACGGGGACGGCAAAGGATGAGATGGTTGGACAGTGTCAGCGACGCAACGAACATGAAATTGAGCCAACTTCAGAGGACGGCGGAAGACAGGAGGGCCTGGCGGGAGCTGGTCCATGGGGTCACGAAGAGTTGGACTCGACTGTGCGACTGAACAACAACAACAGGAAAAAAGAGGGTGGGGGCAGCCATTAGGAGGGGCCACTCAGAGCTTTAAGACTGGAATTAGAAATAGAACACAGACTAGGGTTCATCTTCTTTTAGACTGATTTCACACAAGAGCTGCGCCGCGGTCGCGCCTCCCTTTGCCCCGCTCTGATGGCAGAATCCTTTGCCCCGCTTCTATTGGTCAATTTCCCACTCAAAGCCACGTGGCCACGTTTTGACCCACGGCTTTGCCCGATTTCCCCAGCGGTTTCGTGATCCTCAAAAAACAGGATCACAAAACCTCAAAAAATCCTCAAAAAACAGGATTACGAAACCGCGGGGAAAATCAGGCGAAGGCGTGGGTCAAAACGCGGCCACGCGGCTTCGAATGGGAAATTGACCAATAGAAGCGGGGCAAAGGGAGGCATGACCACGGTGCAGCTCTTGTGTGAAATCGGTCAGGGTATCTTGCTGCAGCAATGGCAAGCCACATGACTGGATTTAGCCCAGATTAATTTCTGCATACAGGCTCTCTGTTTTGGGTTGGATGTCAATAAGTCATCATACAATCTAGGGCTTAGATAAGCACTAGGTCAGTTGATTTTTAAAATCAAATCCAGTTGATATAAAGAAACTTTACAGATATCAGTAAAGGTTTCCCTTGCTCGAAAGCCAGTCAAATCCGACTCTAGGGGGCAATGCTCATCTCCGTTTCCAAGCCGAAGAGCCAGCACTGTCCAAAGATGTTTCCATGGTCACGTGGCCGGCATTACTAGACGCCAAGGTGCACGGAACGCTGTTACCTTCCCACCGAAGTGGTACCTATTTATCTATTTGCAATTTTTTGCTTTTGAACTGCTAGGTTGGCAGGAACTGGGACCAGAGACAGAAGCTCACTCCGTCATGCAGCACTCAGGTCTCCAACTGCTGCACTACCAACCTTCCAGTCTGAAGTTCAACGTCTTAATCACTGAACCACCACAGCCCCTTACAGATATCAGACTTGACTTTAAATATTTCCTGACAGGCCCAAGAAGCCTTGGTGAAACACTTGAAATTTCCATCGATGCAATAGGTGAATGGTATAGTTTTAGAAATCCTTACAGTGAGTCACACTGGAGCAAAGCCTGTACAACCTTGTATTAATTTTCGAGTATTACTACTGTATTAAATTTTCTAGTGATTTCTAATGTATGAATTATCTGGTGATACAAGGATATTATAGTCACGTTATTGGAAAGTTGGGTTTTAGATACAGTATTTAGAGTCTAAATTTAAGGTTGCCAGCTTTGGGTTGGAAAATACCTGGAGATTTTGGCATGGAGCCTGGGGAGGGTGGGGTTTAAGGAGGGGGCCTTGTTGTTGTTGTTCAGTCACACAGTCGAGTCCGACTCTTCGCGACCCCATGGACAAGATCTCGCCAGGCCCTCCTGTTTTCCGCCGTCCTCTGAACTTTGCTCAATTTCATGTTCGTTGCATCTATGACACTGTCTAACCATCTCATCCTTTGCCGTCCCCATCTTCTTTGACCTTCAATCTTTCCCAGCATCAGAGTCTTCTCCAGTGAGTGCTCCCTTCTCATTTGGTGGCCAAAGTATTTGAGCTTCAGTTTCATTATCTGGCCTTCCAGGGAACAGTCAGGGTTGATTTCTTTTAGGATTGACTGATTTGTTCTTCTTGCAGTCCAAGGGACTCTCAAGAGTCCTGATCTCTGCCATAGCGTTCATACTTCAAGGCAGCCATTTTCTCCAAGGGAACTGATCTCTGTAGTCTGGAGATCAATTGTTATACCAGGAGATATCCAGCCACCACCTGATGAGTGTGTAAGGAAGGTTTTAAAGAGTAAGAAGCACACAAAGGGATAAAGAAGAAAGATTCAGGTGGGGTAGCTGTGTTGGTCTGAAGCAGCAGAACAAAGTTTGAGTCCAGTGGCACCTTTACGACTTTTTTATTCAAGGTATAAGCTTTTGTGTGCGTGCACACTTCTTCAGATACAGTGAAATGGAAGTTAGTAGTCCATACATATAGGTAGAGGGTGAGTAGTAATTTAGCATCCACCTTAATGAAGATGTTTAACAGATTCAAGGGCCAAACAGGAATAACAAGCTCGCCCTGAACTGGATAGCCCAGGCAAGCCTAATCTCGTCAGATCTCGTCAGCTGAGCAGGGTCGACTTGGGCAACCTTGGATGGGAGACCTTCTTGAAACACCAGAGGTAGGATGTGATGGCAAGCTTTATTCAGCCACCTCTCTGAATATATCTTCCAGGCCCCTAGTAGGAGTCAGTCACCAGAGGTCGCCATGACTTCCAGGTGCGCGCGCACACACACACACACACACACAATTTTTTAAAAATACAAAAACACACACACTCAGGAATAACAAGCTTAGTTTATATGGTTACCATTTGTTTGGGTTTAATTCCACGGGAGAACATAGTGAAGGAAATAAATATGTCAAAATTGGAGATTGACGGGCAGATCCATCCTTAATTGGGGAATGCTGAGAGTAATTAACTGAGACCCTGCCATTATGCTCCATCTATCTCCTTTCAAGCATGGAGGCGTGACCTTACAGCGAAAGAAGAAGATGAACAGAGGAACTTGGGTAGGAGAAGAGGCCTGTTTCTATTGGATTATAAATACCAGTCAAGAGGGAACTTGGTGTTATTTTGATAAAAAGGAGAATGAAGATGGGGAGAGAGAGAGAAAGAAAGAGGTTCTGTTCCTTTGTATGCTAAGTGGGAGTTCAGATGGAAGGAGAGTATGAGGGCAAAAGGGCAAACTTCTCTGCAATCATATACAGCAAAACCTACCAGTTTCAAAAACTAGGAATAACATTTTAGACTTCTATTTACTAATTTTGTTTTATAGCCTGACTTTTGACTTTAAAAGCAACATTCAATACAATTTTTTCAAAATGCCGCATATCTGTCTGCCCATGTCCCCTGAAGCACCACTTAATTCAATGTTCCCGCTCACAGGACCCCTAGAAAAGGCAGGTCTTAAGACACACCTGGAAAACAGCTTTCAGCTCCTGCCCTGAGGGAGAGAGTTATACAGTCAGGGAAGTGGTCTATCAACCTCTGCTGTAGTGCCCCACCAGCCAAATCTAAGCTTAGGCTGGTTCCCAGAAGAAGGCCCCCTGGACCAATCTCAAGTCTTGGGTATGCTACAACTAAGCCATCTAGGAAAACATTTTTTAAGGATTTGTTCTTATTAAATAAAGACCTTTTTACAATAATTCCAAAATACAAGTACAATCAACATTACAAATATCACAACATTACAAATTTCCTTAACAAAACAGAAAAATTGCAGTACAAAGTACAAATTATAAAAGGGTAATTACAACTTTTCAACAAATACAATCACAACTTTTCAACAATTACATTGTTACAATAATTGCAATAAACACTATAATTACAGTAATCAAAAGATTAGAGTTGGAATGGATACCATATTAGATTTAGGTTTAAAGCCATTTGGGGCTTTATAGGTCAAAACCAGCACATTGTACAGAGTCCAGAAGCAAACTGAAACACAGTGTAGCTGATGTAATATTAGTTTAACGGCACTCTGGTTGATCCCTCTAAGGACCCTAGCTAGCACATTTTGAGCCAACTGAACTTTCCAAACTATCTTTAAGGGCAGCCCCACATAGAACACATTACAGTAATTAAGTCTAGATATTATGAAAACAGATATGACTAGGTTTGCCAGGTCTGGGTTGGAAAATACCTGGAGACTTTGGGGGTGGATCCAGGAGAGGGCGGGGTTTGGGGAGGGGGCGGGCCTCAGCATGGTATAGTGCCATAGAGTTCACCCTCCAAAGCAGCCATTTTCTCCCGGGGAGCTGATCTCTGTCAGTTGGAGATCAGCTGTAAAAGCAGGAGATCTCCAGGCTAGGCAACCCTAGATGAATTACAAAAAAGTCATTAAAAACTTACATAAACAAACGTCATACTTTTAAAATTCCTCCCTATATAAATATGAGATGAACTCACCAAGAACCTCAGAGAGAACCATTCCTTTAGTAATAGTAACAATAAAGCAGCTCTACAGCTTGGCAGGCTCCCCAGAGGCCTACATACTCCATAGCCTTGTTTTCATCACAGAAGTAAAATTGCCTCATGTTTACCTCATAACTTTTCTAATTATTTTGCTTGAACTTTATCTTTTTAATACAGAATTGTTATTTATACTTTTTATATACATTTGACACACTCCACACAGGATCTTAGGTGGTTCTCCACAGGCATTGTCAACAAAATCTATTAAGGAAACAACTGAAAATATTGCTTATATTTGTATAGAAAGCATATTGTTACCTAGGGTTGCCAGGTCTGGGTTGGGAAATACCTGGAGATTTGGGGGCTGGAGGAGGGTGGGTTTGGGGAGAAGAGGGACTTCATTGGGTATAATGCCATAGAGTTTAGTTTATTTTAATTTATTTATTAAATTATACCCCACCATATTCCCCACCCTAACCTTCCAAAGTGGCTATTTTCTCCAGCTGAACTGATCTCTATCGCCTCAAGATCAGTTATAATCGATCTCCAACCACCACCTCGACGCTGGTAACCCTGTTCACAGGGACACATGATGATGACTCTGTGGTGTATTCAATGCAATGGAAAACTGTGTTTGAACTCACTAATTGAAACACCATGTAAAGCTTCGTCCTGGGCAAGGATCCTAATCACTCAATCCCTATTGGTAGCCCAGGAAGAGCCGACCAATCACCTACCATCCAGTTCCCTGAGAGGGAATGTCTGTGATTGGACATTATTGTTACAATCCTATTGGTTGTTATGTACAGTAAGGCGTGGCTACATTAGCCCGGGAGAGTTTAAAAGAAGCACAACTGCAGTGCTAAGGTTGTTCTGGTTGTTCTGAGTGTTCTGTTCTAGTTGTGTTATGTGTTGCTCAATAAAGCTGAATCGCTTGCTGAAATCACTCTCTGACTCTTTGTTAAGTAGTCGACTTAACAGATTCCTGTCCAAAGGAGGGGGGGACCACTTTTTTGGCCATTCCCCCCCCCCGCTGCCCTACTGAGGGGTGGTGGGAAATAAAGATGGAGGCTGGGGTGTCTCTTGCTGAAGCAGAAGATCTGGTCTCTCTGGATCACAGACTTAAATATAGCTCTTCCTGTTTCTTGGTACAAGTCTTCCTCCTTGCTTCTTCAACTTTGCTAAATGCCTTTCTCTCATTTCTCTGTTTCAGAACTGAAGAAACAGGTTATTTTTTGCAGAGGGAAACGAAGGTTTGCAGAGGGAAACGAAGGTTTGCAGAATCAAATTCTCTCCTCAGCATTCCTCAGATTTCCACACCTTACCATCTCTGGTATTACTTAGCCTGCTATTTGAATCATGTTGATCAATTGGGAGGCTTTATTTCACTTCTCGATTAGAATGATTTGTGTGGCACATACTCCTGGCAGTTTTATTTCACAGTCTCTTATAATATATTCTTTCCCTTGGTTGATTTTTCCTTCTGTGTTGTTGCCTGTTCAGGATTCAGTGACACAAACGCTTACAACATTTCAGGGTTCTGGTTACTCATTTTGTGACTCATTTGAAATAACCTTGTTACAATTGCCCATGTGCAGGGTTTTTTTGGGGGGGGAAAGCGCCGGAACAGAGTTCTGGAACCTCTTCAACAAAATTCTTTTAAAAATGTTTAAAGGCTCATGAGTTTTCAGTATACAGGTTAAAAACTTTATTTCCCTTTTGAGAGTTCCGACACCTTTAAAAAAAAAAAAAGAGCCCTGCCCATGTGTCGAACTTGCCTGTCAGATGTTATTCACAGTGTAATTCTACACAGAGTTCCTCCAGTCTAAGCCCATTGATTTCGATTGACTTTCACTAGAGAAAAGTCAAATGAGAAGGGAGCACTCACTGGAGAAGACCCTGATGCTGGGAAAGATTGAAGGTCAAAGAAGAAGGGGACGGCAAAGGATGAGATGGTTAGACAGTGTTATCGAGGCAACTAACATGAAATTAAGCAAATTCCGGAGCACGACGGAAGACGGGAAGGCCTGGCATGATGTGGTCCATGGGGTCATAAAGAGTCAGACCTGACTGTGCAACTGAACAACAACAGAGGAACTCTGCAATAGCCTTTTGCTAGCAGGCTGAGAGAATGGGCATCCATTCTGTTATTCCACCCTTACCATGTTACATATGCAAAGCACTTAGACAAATTCAATGAAGATCAATGAACTAATTTAACAACTACAGTACAATTCCAAACAAAATTACACCTCTGTAATCAATTGAAGAATGTTTAGGATTGTATTGTTATCCTTATTCCCTGATACACGCAAGCCCCTGTACCCCCGCCCCCTACTTTTTATTTGCTAGAATGAACAAACGAGAGAGGGGAAGCAATTAAATGTTGCAGCTTTTAAAGCTGCCCTGTGTATATGGTATGAAAATACCATAATTTGGGGGGGGGGGACTCCTTGCTAGTTGTTAGCAATGTGCAGCCCATATGCATTCTTATATAACAAGGATGTCGAGAAACACCGTAAAGCCTTTTGTGGTCCAAACTGTAATTAAGGTAGTTTGATACAAAGACTTTCTCACAACACGGCAAAGTGAATCATAAAATACTGGACCTTGAAAGTTAATGCATATATATATATATTTTAACAATAGCCCAGGGACGGTTTACGTAATGAATTGTAATTAACCCACCCTCCGAATCTTTTATGAGTGTTTTGCCAATTAGCCTTGCATGTTTGCTAATGATTCATAGCCTGCACATGTCTTTACAGAGCACCCTTGCTAGTCTGTTAAGTCAGCAGAAGTATGCAGCGTGCTGATGTAGATACAGGTAAGAGACACCAGCAGACTTTGGTATTTGCCACTCGGAGTGCCTCGGTAAGGATCGCAAAACCCAAGATAATTGTAATGTATAGCAACGTCAGGAGGCTTTTTGGTTTCTGAAGGATTGTGAGGAATGTACTGGGCTCCGGGTGAAACATCTGTTGTTACTTAGTACTAACATATATAATACTGCTAATTGCTGAGACATCTTTGTTTTCCTTACTTAGCACTAGGGTTAGAATGGTTTTATTTTTGTGGTTCATGGCTTCCTGCCATTTGCAACACAAGCTCTACTCTAAAGAAAATAAGACGGCCTGCAGGCTGCCTACTTACATGGTATATAGGCTTTCTATTTTTAAGAAAAATGAAAGGGGATTAGTGCAGTAATGCATAGCATACAGAATTGTAACTTTCTGGGCTTGTGTGCATATTTACATGTCTCCTCATTCCCACCCTCCTACATCTATCTGGGGAAATAAAGGATCTGAAAGCCTTCATGTTGCATTTCCTGTGAATTCCTTAGACTCAAACACCAGTCAGGGGCCTGTTGGATTTAACAGTTGACTCATGCAATTCCACATGCCGAAATAGCACCACGGCTCTGAAGGTGTCATAGCTACGTTTGCACCATGCATATAATTCCGTCTTGGTCAAGGGTTAAAAATTGTTTTACAAATACCAAACATCGTAGATCAGTGGGGCTTGAAAGAATGGAGGTAGGGTTGCCAGCTCTCAGTTGCGAAATATGTGGAGATTTAGGGGATGGAGTCTGAGGAGGGCGGGGTTTGGCAAGGGGAGGGACTGCAATGGGGTATAATGCTATATATATTCCACCATCTAAAGTGGCCATTTTCCCCAGGTGATCTCTATCATCTGGAGATCAGTTGTGATAGCAGGAGATCCCCAGCCGCTACCTGGAGGTTGTATCAAAACACATACACTCTGTATAACTTACGAACAGAAGTGGAAAGAATATATTATCCAAAACAATTTTAACAATTCTTAACAGTTCAAATATTAGTCAAATTCAAACACTCTTATGATTTCTTAAAGGGTTAGGATCCAACAGTATTTAATACAAAAGACAATTTCCAAATAAAGTACACTGATCTTCTGTATAAGATGCTTCAGGAGAGCAGGCGCTTCAAAAAAGTGTACGTTCCATGAGCTCTCCTTTTGGATACGCTACCTGGAGGTTGGCAACCCTAAATGGAGGAGAGGACATATTGGTTTCAGACCCACTCTTTCATAAGCCTAAAAAAACTCGGGGTCATCCGCTGAAATATATGGGCAATATTTATTTATTTATTTTTAAATTTATTTACATTCAATTTATATACCGCTCTAACCCTTGACGGGTCTCTGAGCGGTTTACATAGCGTTCCCAATTTCACCTAACTAGGGCCACATTGTCTATAGGGTAGTGTCTGCCTACCAGCACCCAGGGCTTTTGTTGTTATCCGGCTTCCTCCAGCGGCTTCGGGGGTTGGCGTCCTTCTGGAGCAGGTCTTTTCCGGGCAGCTTTCTCCAGCAGGCCTCATTCTGGTGCGCGTCCCCACGTCGGCTGCAGCTCCGGCCAGTGTCTTCGATGGCTCCGCCGCGCCACACCACACGTCACCGCGCTCTCCAAACCTCCGCCTCTCCGGGCTCCGCCCCCGACGTCACTCCACTGGGCTGTCAGGGACCGTTCTGCCGCCGCCACCGCTGATGCCTCTACCTCACAAGGAGGAGGGTGCCCCCCGCCACCTAGGGGCAAGTACCCAATTTATCTACTTGCCGTTTTAATGCTTTTGAACCGCTGGGTGGGCGGGAGCTGGGACTGGGGCCGGGAGCTCACCCCAGCCGCGGTGGGACTCGAACAGCCGTAATGGCTGTTTGTTGATGTTACTTGCAGGCGTTCTTACTGCCTGCGCCACCGCTCCCGCTTTCCAGGCAAGAGGAAGCAAGTCCTTCACACAATGCATAATTAACTGTGCTGCCCTAATAATGTGATGGTGGTCACTTGGAGGGTTGATACAAAGGCTCGAGGAGGACAGGTCTATGGGTAGCTATTAGCCACTCTAGCTAAATGGAACTTCATCTTTCAGAGCAATCTGTTTGTGAATCCAAGTTGTTAGGGGGCAAAAAGCAGTGGGAACACTGTTGCCTTCATGCTCTCTTTTTGTGGGCCTCCCTCTGTGGTTGGAACTGGAATGAGAAACCTTTGATCATATCCAACTCAGTGGTTAGATCCTGATGAAACTGTACTACAGCGCCTCTCTGAGACAATTCCAGCATCTCAGATCCCATTTGGGTGAAAAAGATGGGGGATAAAATGGAAATAAAATAAAATGCTATTCATTATATTGGTGTTTTATGTAACAATTATACCTTGCTTACTCTTGATATCCTAAAACTCAGATGATGAAGTTATTGGGTTGGATCCAATGACTCCCTTCTGCTAAGGCTCTTCCTCCGGTGGTGAGTGTATTCTTCTAATGGCAAATGTCTTCTTTCCTTTGGAGGAAGACCGCGTAGAATGGAAGTAGAGTGGAATCATTGGATCCAACATGGTGAATAGGAGTTATGGAATAGAGCTCATGATTTCTTACACGCATTAAAAAAAACAAGGTATCGTATAACATTATGCATAGAACCAGGGCTTTTTTTCTGGGAAAAGAGGAGCTGGAACTCTCAAGAGGGAAATGAAGGAGAAACACATGGGATTCTTTGAAAGAATATCATGAACTTTTAAACATTTTTAAAGAATTTTGTTCCCACAAAGAGGTGCTGGAACTCCGTCCCGCCACATTTCCCCAGAAAAGAGACCCCCTATCGCTCCCGAATGACAGCGTTCTGTGCCCAGCTCAAATTATGAAGCAGACCATTTGGGAATGATAGGAGGCAGTGGTGTTCTGTTATCTAATATGCCCTTCTGATAAGTGGCATCTGACCCAATTAAATAGAAGGTTGTCAGCTCTGGAAAATGTGTCTTCTCGAAATGGTCTTAATTGTCTGTCGGGATTTGCTCAGCTGATGATAGTTTTCTGCTTGAAGTCCCTGTTCCAAGCACCATGGGAGATCTACCTGGAGATTGTGCATGTACAGGAGGACTTCAGCTTGTATAGTGTGTATTATGTACTCATCATTAGGTCACGCAGGGCTCTTTTTGTAGCAGGAACTCCTTTACATATTAGGTGACACTCCCCTAATGTAGCCAATCCTCCAAGAGCTTACAGAGCTCTTCTTACAAGGGGTACTGTAAGCTTTTGGAGGACTGGCTACATTAGGGGTGTGTCACCTAATATGCAAAAGAGTTCCTGCTACAAAATGAGCCCTACTGTAGGTGGTCCTTAAAGTGATGACGCCAATTGCTTTTTGGATTGTTCGTGCCTTATATAATATGTTCTGATACCTTCCACCTTGTATGTTTATAAATTCTATTGAATCCCTGTTATTAAGTCACAACATGTTGGATTAAATTGTTTTATCACAACATATGCAATGCATTGTTAGCTTGCTTCATGGCGTTCTTACAGCTTTCAGTATTGTTTTACTGGCAAATAACATCAGAAGGTATCTTATTTAAATGTAAACAGGACTAATACCCAACGTTCCATTCTATAAGGACATAAAGAGGTCCCTAAGGTCAGCTGGAAAGTCCTAGTAAACTCTTGCTCACCAGTAAATGGGTTACTTTAACACCACAGGGTTAAGAGTTCAGCTGCAGCCGCTGTACGTCATTTACTATGATGTAACGGATTCTTTCATCTGGTAGATGTAGCTCTCCCGGCAGGCTCAACACGAACAAATTCCACCTTGTTAAAAGTGTTGTGTTCTGCAGAGTGGTGAAACCTGGGAAACGGTAAGAGGCTGAATTTGCCATTAGGTCAACGGCTGAACTCAGCTGAAATGGTCAGCAGAATGTGGTAACTCTGCATATTCCCCGACGCCTCATCTAGAGAACTGTATCAAGTATGGGTCCATTTGAATGGCTGGAACATCCGACGCTGAAAATATGAGCTGTCTGTTCTTTTTAACCAATCCCCTCCGTCCCGTTTACACACACTCAAAATTCAAGCTGGAATTTCTGACAGGGTCCAGAACGTTTACTACTGATTGCAACTGGAGCTTTGCGTTTTGTAGAACTTAATGCAGGATTTGGCATGCCATCCTAGGCAATCCAGAGTCGGACTTTTCATCACTTGATTTGAGCTTAGTCAAGTCGACCCAAAAAAGCATTGACACATTTTGTTTTAATAAATAAAAAGCATATGGTTAGCAAATCGCTTAGAATCACTGAACACCTACACAGAATAGTTGTAATTATAGCCATAGTCATCCAGCATTTGAAGGCC
>NW_015166527.1:162099-163881 GCF_001447785.1 Gekko japonicus
TAACAATTTACCCCTTCTTATACCTCATTAGGAGCTGCGGTGGCTCAAGTGGTTAAGACACTGAACTGCAGGCTGTGGAAGGTCAGTAGTTCGGCAGTTCGAGACCCGGGTGCCACATGATGGAGTGAGCTCCCATATCTCTAGTTCCAGCTCCTGCCAACCTAGCAGTTCGAAAGCAAGAAATTGCAAGTAGATAAATAGTTACCGCTTCGGTGGGAAGGTAACAGCGTTCCGTGCGCCTTGGTGTTTAGTCATGCCGGCCACATGACCACGGAAACGTCTTTGGACAGCGCTGGCTCTTCGGCTTTGAAACGGGGATGAGCACCGCAACCCTAGAGTCGGAGTCGACTGGCTTTCGAGCAAGGGGAGCTTTACCTTTACCTAAGTCATATTACTTTGCTCCTGTTTACTTGATAATCTTCCAGCCTTTTAGTTGTATTTTAAATGATGGGTATTTTATGTTTATGATTATATGTTATGATAGGTTTTAATTGTATTTTAATGAAATAGCTGTGAGCCACCCTGAGCTCGCTTTGGTGGGGAGGGCGGGGTATAAATTAAATAAATAAATAATTTAATTATTCTTGGATGTAACATTGTGGAAATATAAAAAAGAAACTGTGGTGAACTGAACTAACTGAAACTCAGAAAGGAGCCACCTGTAAAAACAGAAAGCACACGCTCCAGTTTCATTTTAACGAGTCTCCTTGAAGAAACCAAGAAACTTCTTCCTCGTTTGGGCACTGAGGACTTCAGAGAGAGACAATAGCGTTAATCTTTGAATGTAAAATGACTGCTTTGTGCTTTTTCAGAGCAAGGATGATGCTTCTTGTTATGCTGCTGTAATATCAGCCTTGCCCTTAGCCACGAAGGGATTTGTGATGCCATGTGGCTAAATCTGATTGGTTATGTGGCTTCGTGATATCACATTGGCTACATGGGTCCCTGATTGGCTAGGATAATATAACAGGAAGGTAATTGCTTTTAAAGTTGCTGATGGTATGAAAGAAGCTGCAGAGTAAGAAGTGAAGAAGTGTGGGGGGGTTGTAAAAAATATAGCAGGAAAAGGTGAGATTTGGGGGTTGGGGGAATTTTCAGCCTTCCTTGGAAAAATCTGGTGCGGTGATACTTGAAGGCTTGCTCTAAATCAGCAAAAGACAGGTCCCAAACAGAAGAACAATTGCTTTCAAGGGGCCTTAAACACCAAAGTACAAAGCATGTAAATTAAGGCACAAAATATTGCATCCTTTCTGCACAAATCAACTTAGCCATTGAAAAATTTCCATAAACGAATGAATCGTGAACGTCAGAAACCTACTTTCCAGTGTAAAAGAGGATTTGCTGCACTCGTCTTCTAGTCTTGTGAAAGATCCTCCATTCCCATGAGCTGGAACTGTTCGATATGGACACGGTTGCTTCTAAACAACAAAACTGGACATGGAGAAAGCATGAGCAGATGTTGATACCACTAAAATGGAATATCTTCGAAGAAGAGTTTAAACTGTCGTGAACGAAGGCGTGCCTGATCTCCACTGAATGTAGCAAACTTAGAAGAGTGTAATTCTGCTTAGGGATAGCGCTATCAGGATACTGAAATGCCATATTAGAAATTTTACCAAACAGTGCTCTAACGTTTCTTTGGGATGACTTTCTTTACTTCATTCGTACTCTGCACTTCTCCCCAATATGGACCCAAAGTGACATGCAACATTCCCCTCTATTTATCCTCACAACACACCTGTGAGGGCAGGGTCAGGCCTTAGCCAGGGGGCCTTTAAATAA
>NW_015166527.1:164076-165680 GCF_001447785.1 Gekko japonicus
AGGTGGGGGGGCTGGGGTGACGGGCCGGGGGCGCAGGCCCCAAGATGCCCCCTGTAGCCACAGTCCTGGGGTAGGTTAGGCAGAGAGTGCGTGCCTGGCTCAAAGTCCCCCAGCAAGCTTTCGTGGCAGAGTGGCTCTCAACTTCAAAGCTATACGTAGACCTTGTTTCCATTGTTGTGTTAAAATGGAAGCTGTAGTGTCACAGATTCATGGATTTTACTAAGCCAGAAAAATACTTTTTCGACCAAACTCAATGGAAAAACTAAAGGATAGCTTTCTAGTTTTGCTGTGCTATAATATTAGAGATCAGTTGCAGGAAGTAGATTTTCTAAGGCCCCGATCACACACAGAATCTGCCACGAGATACTCACAAATGCCGGCTGGATTTCACTGGCGCGATCAAACGGACACAACTGGCCAGCGTCCCGCACCCGTCAGCAACCCGTAGCAGTCAGCCAAAGAAGCGGAGTTTAAAAGTACCCGGGAAAATCCACTATCAACCGGTTGTGATGGGCTGCAGCCGGACACTCTGCTCTCCGTGTGATCGCTCCAGCGCGCTCCTCCTGGTTGGAGCACGCGGAAACACCCACCAATGGAAACAACGCCGTCACGTCTGATCGCATTGGGGCATGTCAAATTGCAACGGCGCAAATTGCCACGCCTCCCCCCCTGCATTTTCCGGCATGTGTGACCCGGACCGAAATCCACCTAATTCCTCCCAAGGTCTTTCAGTCTGCCACCAACACAAACTAGGGTTGCCGGCCTCCAGGTGTTGGCTGGAGATCTCCCACTATTACAACTGATCCCCAGGCGACAGAGATCAGTTCTGTTAAATAGTGGGTTCTGTGGATGAACAGACCAGCTCTACTTGATTAGTGATTTCAGCAAGAACAAGCCACGACCCCGGAGCCTCTGCTCTGTTAAATAGCATGCAGTTGCCACACCCAAACACACCCTACTCCCAGTGATAGGCTATTTACATAACATTACTACTTGATTTGTTTCCTCCAGAGTCCTGGTAGGCTTTTGTTCTTGTGCTCCAAGCTCAGCCAGTCTCTGGTGTGACATACCTGGAATGATTCAGTCCCAATACATAACAAGTTCACCTGAAGAAAATGGCCACTTCGGAAGCTGGACTAAATGGCATTATACCCCATTGTAGTCCCTCCCTTCACCAAACCCCACCCACCTCAGTCTCCACCCCCAAAACCTCCAGGTATTTAACTATTTAACAATCTGGAGCTAGCAACCCTACCACACACTATTACATCTCTTGGCACAAGGCATGCTATGGATACTGGACAGAAGAGACCAGTTTGGGGCAGCCAGCATGGTGTAGCAATTAGAGTGTTGGATTAAGACCCTGGTTCAAATTCCTTCTTGCCACGAAACTTGCTGAGTGAATGTGGAACAGTCATTCGCTGTCCACCTAACCAACCTCACAGGTTGTTGTGAGGATAAAATATAAGTCTAGATAAATGGTCGAAAATGTGGAAATCTATAAAACTATTAAGAGCAACAACATATAAGGAAAACATCCTTAAAATGTTTTATAGGTGGCATTGGACCCCAGCGTAAATGGTCGAAAATGTGGAAATCTATAA
>NW_015166528.1:0-568 GCF_001447785.1 Gekko japonicus
ACAGACAAAGGTTTTGGGTGCGCCGTCGCATCTTCTCCTCAAGTGGAGGGGACAGGAGAGCCAGCCCATGGGGGCGGTCGAGAGACACTAGGTGTGGTGGAGCTGTGGATTTTACTTTGACGGCGACTCTGGAGTCAGCTGTCGATGCGTAAGCACAGATGGATGAGTTTCTGAAGGGTCATTCACTCCGGGCCAGTTCATCCAAAACCTCATCAGACAAACCTTCAGTGTACTGATCCATAAAGGCAGCCTCATTCCAGGTTAAATCCTGGGCTATCAGTTGAAACTTGGTGGTATAGTGAGCTACAGATGCTTTCCCTTGCTTGAGAGCCCGTATTTTTCGATTAGCAGTGGCTACCTGTACAGGATTGGCATAAGCAGCAGAGAAATGGGCTTTGAAACTGGGTTAAGCGAGTGTCGAATGTCAGGGTGCAGAGCCAAGGATCAAGAGACAGAGAGTCATCAAAACGCGGACTGGATTCAGGAACCTGGAAGTCAGTCAGTACGGGATATCAGGAACAGCGTCTGAGGTGCAGAGCTTCTGGTCTGAAGGACTAGTTTGCCAGCA
>NW_015166528.1:688-4523 GCF_001447785.1 Gekko japonicus
CCAGATTTGCTTTTTCCATTTGTAACTGTAAAAGTTGTGTTTCTCCCGTTGCCTGTTTCATTTCCAGCTTTTGCACCTTTTTTAACTTTTTTAGTGTCAGCATCCATTTCCTTCACCTTCTCAGCCATTTACTCCGTTGCTTTTAAGGATTTAGTCAATTGTAGCTGCTGTGAAGCCAAGCTCTGACCTATTGTTGACAATTGTTGCTTGATGTTATCTTGCCCAGCAGAGGGCGCAAGGAATCTGCCAGCATTTTGGAAAGCTCAGTGGTCTCTTCCATTTGAGGACTGCCCACTAGTTTTGCTTTTACAAGTTTGTCTTTATCTGGTTTCTTCCCCGCCATCTTTTTGGATTGTTTACTTTCTTTAAAAGTTGCCAAAGTCTCTGAAATTTGCCCTTACACTTAGCTGCACTCTGGTAAGTTTCTTAGAACAGATTTAAATTCTTCCGCTCCCCCCCCCTTTATTCCATATTTTGTTTGTGCACTTGGGAGTGGCCCCTCCCCCACTCACTTTTTACCACTTCATAAGGGGGGGTAGCTTTCTTTTTAATTTCTCATACTCGCTTCCACCCGACTCATTGTTCGTTGTCGGCCATCCGGCCTTGCTTGGCAATCGTTTCTTTTGCTTGATCTCCCACGCTTGTCCCTGTCAGCGGCACTACGTCCATGCAGACACTCAGTGGCAGGACTGTCGGGGCGGAGAAGTGCCTCAATTCTCTGGCATCCCGCCGGCAAAGAGGTCGCCCCTCAAAAGCCCCCTGGCTAGGAGCCTTTCACCAAGGCTCTGGGGGGGCGCGACCTGTCGCGCCCCCCCTACACACTGGTGTGCAGATTGCATCCCCGGAGGTCCAGGAGATGCTTCAGCCTGTGCATCACCATAAACCGGAAGCCTTCTGGCCATACATTCTGTTAGATTTGCTACATCATGGCCTATAGTTACCGCCACTTGCACTTTAACTGTATTTATTTGTGAAGTGACTTGTAATGTATTTGAATTTTATGATGTGTTTTGTATGCACTGAATTTGTGTTTTATTGTATTTTAACTTTTAATGTAAGCCGCCCTGAGCCTGCTTCGGTGGGAAGGGTGGGATACAAATTGAATCAAATAAATAAATAATAAAGGGGTACTTAGTGTGTTGCAGCAAGATAAAACAACCTTTCTCTTTCTTTCTTCCTTAATTTCTTTCCCTCTTTCCCACTATTTTCTCATTTATTTCTCTCCTTTCATCTAATTTTTTCATGCCCACCCATTTATTTTCAAGTCTTGGTCTTCTCATCCTTATCCTGCTTGCCAACAGAATATACTTCATAGTAGCAAACCTTTGTTAATGTTATGAACAGAAAGGGCAGGTGGTAATATTTCCCCATGATCTAACAAAGTAGTAAAAGGATGCTTACACCCTTCTCCACCCTTTACATGCATGGTAATTTAGTAGTTATAAAAGTGGAACAAAAGTTAGAACTCCCAGTTCAGGCACTGGGCTGTTATCACTATTATTGTGTTGGTGGAAGATGTAATAGCTCATTCTAAAGGCTTCTTTATTTATTGTTTCAACTTTTACCCCACCCTCCCCGCCAAAGCAGGCTCAGGGCGGCTTACATAAAACCAATAAAACAAGATACATATCACAATAAAAATACATAAAACATGACATAAGACTTAATATATCAATGGCGGTACAGTACAATAAAGTGCATTCATGAACATGTTCAGCAGTGGATACCATTCTAAGTAGCTTCTAGCTCTAGGTCGGCACCGGGCTTAGCTGATAATAGGGTTGCCAAATGTTTTTTGGCCAGGAGCGGGGGGCTCCCGGCCGGCGTCTTAGGCGTGCACGTGTCACCCAGAAGTGACGTCGCACACTGGGGGCGGGGCCACGTCATTTGAGGGGAAAACTCTTTGTTTTCCCCTCAAACGGCGTGGCCCCGCCCAGCGTGTGACGTCACTTCCGTACGCATCCACGGCCGGCTCCAGGAACAGGAAGAAGATCCCCCGCCGGTAGGAAAATAAAATTTGGCAACCCTAGTCAAGACTCCCAGCTTCCCTTCCAAGTTCTGAGGCCTTGCCTCTGTGTCTCCCACTGGCCAGCACCTGGTCACCACGCAGACTGTTTATTGCTTTGTGCACCCCTTGTCAGAATCTGCGGAACTGTGAGAGGTCCCACAGGGCCCTGATCTCACCAGGGAGCTCATTCCAGCAGGTCAGAGCTGCCAAAGAAAACACCCTGGTCCTTTATTGTATCAAATGACATAATCTTTTTGATGTAATTAAAAATTATATTTGTAACAAATGTCATACCCAGTCTTTCTCCAGTGCATTCATCCAAAGCTTCATTGTTCTCCTGTCTTCCATTTATCCTCACAATAATCCTGTGAGGTAGGTCCAGTTGAGAACACATCACCCAGCAACCTTTTATGGCAGATTGGGAATATGAGTATTAGCAATACATGACAGGTTGCTTAAAAGCTCTCTTATTAAAAGCTGTCAGTAGCGAAGATAACCTGGTTCAGGGTGCTCCAATTCCCTTCATTTTTGTCACTGTAACTTCCATCATCCTTCTGTGGTTGGTGCAGGCCCGTAGCTAACAACTTTTTGCTCAGGGGGCCCATGTATTTCTCAGGGGGCCCACCACCAATGTTCCCTCTAAGCTGTGGAGTTTTGTGAGCAAAACTTCTACTTTGTGAGCTACTGCCATTAAAGTTGTGAGTGATCGATTTGGCTACAGCATAAATTAGTTTGCTCTGGAGCCCTCCTTCCTGAGCCAAGATAAGAAGTTATGAGCTAGAGGCTAAAAACCTGAGCTAGCTCACACTAACTCAGCTTAGAGGGAACACTGCCTGTGCAGTAGGTGGGGCTGAGAGGGCTCTTTCCAGAACTGCCCTTTCAAGAACAGCTCTGAAAGAACTTGTAACTGACCCAAGGTCACCCAGCAGGTGCAAGTGAAGGAGAGGGGACTCAAACCCGGTTCTCCCAGATTAGAGTCCGTGCACTTAACCACTACCCCAAACTGGCTCTCAGAGACAGAGATGGCCAGACAGACCAACACAGATGGACAGCCAGAGACAGATGCCAGAGAGACAGACCAACACAGGCAGGTAGACAGAAAGACACCGATTTTTAATTTTTATTTAATTCCCTGCCCTCCTCACCGAAGCAAGCTCAGATAGGCAGAAAGACATAGACAGACAAGATGGACAGACACAGATAAATAGACAGAGACAGCCAGACAGACCAACGCAGGTAGACAGACAATGGACAGGCAGAGAGACAGAAAGACACAGGGAGACAAATGATGGAACAAAACAGATAGACGGATGGATGGACACAGATTATCAAAGAGCTCAGTCCAGAACATACATGAAGCACAACCAGCAGCCCGAGAGAGCCAGCTTTGGGGGGGCGCCCGTCGCAGTCCCCCCCCAAAAAAATGTCCACGGGGCGAACCCAGCCTCGGACCAGGCGAGGCCGACTCAGGTGGACTCCGGCGGCGGCAGCGCCCCCCCGTGCCCGAAGTGGCCCTGGTACGCCAGCCCCAGGAGAGGGAGGGCAGGGCATGGTTGCGGGCCGCACGGGCCGCACCGTGGCCTGGCGGGCCTGGAGGAACCGCCACCCTCTGCCTGGCCGCAGAGGAGGAGGAGGAGGCTGAGCCTTCCGGCTTCTTCGCCTTCACCTCCTCCCGAGGAGACCCGCCAGTGCTGCTGCTCCCCGCTGCCTGGCCAGCCTCCTCGCCTTGGAGAGGCCCGGCAGTGCCCTGGCTTAAGAAAGCAGCGGGTGGGGTGGAGGGGAAGGATCGCACAGGCAGTGTAGCGTCTGCGGGATGCCGGAGAAGGA
>NW_015166528.1:5336-26538 GCF_001447785.1 Gekko japonicus
AGCGAGATGGCAGGTGGGCGGGCTTTGAATCGGAGGGCCGGGCCGCCTTGGGGCGGGAGGTCGGTCAAGGGTTGTGCACACACGGTGCTCCTGGGAGGCAGAGCCTGTCACTGCAGGCTGGGGGAGCCTGGCTAAAAATAAAGCGGTTTAATATACCCTTCCCTCCAGGGAAGGCGCCCTGCGGTCAAAACAAAATAAAGCAAGACAGGGGGGAGGCAGGCGAGCGAGCGCAGCAGACGCAGCTCCGACTGGCCGGAGCCTGACGGGCTCCTTCTTTCCCCTTCCCTTCCACGATTCTTCACTCCTTTCTCCATCACGGAAGGTGAGGGGCCCCCTCTGGACGCAGCACGCTGCCACTGACGCTCGCCATGAGTCCCGACAAGAAGCCGCCCCCGAGCCGCTCCCGGAGCAGCTGGACGCCCCAGCAGCCTGCGGGATGCCGGAGGCAACGGCGGCGATGGGCGGGGGAGGGGGAGCAGAGGATCGGGAGGGAGGGGGCCACAAAACCAGCGGGAAGGCGGGTCCCATGGGCCCCACGCAGGCTACGGGCCTGGGTTGGTGACCATACGGGGGGCCCAGGTGGAATCTTTCTCTAGGGGCCCATGGTGGCTCTTGGCAGCCCTGCCTAGCTGCAGCATGCTACACTAGCTGAAGCTTCCAGACACTCTTCAAGGGTAGCCGCAAGTAGAGCAAATGACAGTAGTCCAGGCTAGATGTAACTAGACATGGATCACTGTGCCTAGATGTGACTGTCCCCGGAATTTAACACAGTTGACACACCAGCTGGAGCTGAGTAAATGTACTCCTTTTTATCTATTACCATTCTATACTCCAGCAGTGGATGCAAACAATGTTTATTTTCCCTTTTTCTCTCCCAAAAAGCATATGCTCTCCTATGAGAGCTTAATAAACACAAGATGAATAATCGGACTGGGAAAGTATATGTGTTCCGCATTTACCCTAACCCTAACCCTTCAACCTCCTCACTGGTTGTCCATATGGACCTCATCAGCTAATTTATCTCAAGTCTTCAATATATGACTCCAATTTTTCAAAATATTCACACCTTGGTCATATACTCCCAAAAGACTATACCACATGAATCCTAATAATAATCCCTTGTGTTGGAAGAACTGTGGGGCCACCAGTCGTTACCTTCACTGCTGGTGGAATTGCCCTCATATACAAAGATTTTAGCAAGAAGTGATTGCAGAAATTGCTTTGATCACTTCACAAACAGTTCTACTTGAATCCAAAATTGTACTATTGAACTTGCATGATTCTTCTATCTGGGATGAGAACCTTTTGGAATTTACCTCAGTCCTTCTCGCAACAGCCAGGTTAACGATAGCTGCTGTCTGGAAGTCATCCAAACTTCCAACCTTGACAGACTGGTGAGATAAAGCTTGGGATCAATTTTTTAATGAGTAAGATTGCTGACACTCTAAATCACACACCCTCTGGCACTGGAACAACTTGCTCTAAATTTGTCCATACCTGGTTTCCTTTCTTGCAATATATGATGGACAAAGATCTTCTCCCTCCAACCCAAATTACTTATCCTGGCTTCACTTTAAATCCAATATCACTGCAGCAAAAAAGAGACCCCATTTGTTAGACTGATACTCTTACTTTTCTCCCCCTCCTAACTCTTTGGTTGTTACATTTATATACTTAGATTAAATAAGCGCTACCGTTAATGTTTCTATATTTCCACTAGATGGTTTTGTACATGTTACATCTGATACCTTTATATCTGGAATAGTTGAACTATATTTCTGGCTTCTGTTCACTTTGTGTGGTTTTTGTTTATCTTTTAATAAAGACTTAAAAAACCACTCTTGCAATATTTTATTTATTCAATGGTCTTTGATAACTGACACTGCTTGCTCTGCATTATTGCATCAAAATCCAGAGACAATATCTGTGTTGTAGCAATCTTGAGTATGCTATTCAGGTATGTATCTGTAAGCTGTGAACATATTTTTGATTTATTGAGATTCATTACAGGAAAGAGCTGTTTACAGACATATGTTGTCTCAAACAAAGACAGAATTTTAAAAGCAAAACACTTGAGTTGTGGGTAAATAGGACCCAGAAACGGGTAAAATTTGCTAATGCCAATTTCAGAAAGCTTATCTTTCAATATAGCATCACACTTCAGATCAACTATTTCCTTTTTTTTTTTAATCCCCGGAGGGATATTTTTATTTTTGCAATACACTACAAACTACAAAGAAAATATGGAGGAGGGGGACTACATCTAGGGATAAAGAAAAGGTAACTACACTATACTAAAACCCCAAGAGGAGGAGATCTTATCCCTGTTAGTGAAAGTGTTAATAATATAAGTGTTAATAAAACAATATACTTGTAGAGTTCTTCGTCTCAGCTTCAGTGTTAACATGTTATTTCGTTAGTTGTTATGAGAGAGCTTTCTCATCATCTTCTTATTCTTCGCTTCAAAAGGCAATTTCCAGAGTCCTTCTGCCTTTACTTTGATTTTCTGTTTCTGTATCCCAAAGGCTCAGTGGGGGCGCTACTTGAGGTAGCACCCCTCCAACCTGCTCGTGTGCAGATCGTTCCCCCACAGTCCTGGGAGAACGTCCGCCATCGCTGCTCCATAAACCGGAAGTCCAGATCAACTATTTCCATCTGGAGCTCCTCTGGAACCTCATGAACATCCACACAAAATGGATTACTGAAAATTCCAAAATCTCTGTTAGGTATCAGAAGTCATATATTCTTTCTTGGAATTCATTTCTGAGTTCTGAATTTTTTCTCCTGTACTTCTCTGTGGGTATATGATCACTGGACAGATATTTCATGGTGGGAAAATATGCCAAATTATTTTCTTGAAGTTACTTTTCCCAGAGCTGAAGTTTCATCTCAAAGGCACAAATGCTGTCATAAAATTCTGTCACAACTTTGTTTCAACCCTGCATCTTTGTGTTGAGACAGTTAAGGTGTTATTACAGAACCATAAAAGCAAGATCTTGAAGGCATTCATTATCTTGTAATTCAGGGACAGCCTTCCCTTTCTTATCCATTAATATCTGTATTTCACTTTGTAGTTCATAGAAGCATTTCAGTACAGCTCCACAACTTAACCATTGCACTTCATTGTGATATGGTACTCCATGTGATATGGTATGGTACTCAAGGTTTCCTCCAGAAGAATGTTAAATTACCTATGATTGAGACCTCTGGCTTGAATAAAATTCAGTTTTTATGACCACACTCATAACAGTATCCATTTTCAATGTTTTGCTGCACAGAGTTTCCTGGTGCAAAATGCAATGGAAAGTGAAAAACTGATGTTGTAGGTTTGCAGGTGACAAATATTCTTTGAGTTTTACAGCAGATCCAGCTCCCCCCCCCCCACCGTCTGTGGTGCTCCATCTGTGGCCAGACTCACCACTTTTGTCCAATCGGCACCTATTTTATCCAGAGCTTCTACCAAGTTCTTGAAGATGTTGTCACCTGTGGTGGTGTCCTTCATATGAATGATCTCTACACATTATTCAGTAACATGCATATCTCAATCAACTCCATGAATAAAAGATAGCAAGCTGTGCTACATCAGTAACATCTGTGCTTTCATCTATTGCAAGTGAAAATGCAATAAAGGACTTAGCTTTATCTGCCAGTTGCCTGTGAAGATTCTCAGATTAATCACAAATTCTCTCTGCAACCATGTTTCTTGAGAGACTTATATTTGCAAAAGCCTGCTGCTGATTTGATTAGACTACTTCTGCAACCATGAGCATACACTTTTTAACCAACTCCCCTTCTGAAAAGGGTTTTGATGATACTGTTGGAATATGCAAGGTCTACTGTGCATGGATGGGAAGATGACAAGAACATCCTGTAGGTGGCAGCAGAGAGGACAACTAGTTAACAGTGAGAATAGGGACTTCCCACTATTTTCAAATAGTCTCCTTCCTGTCTCCTGATTGGCTCATTTAGGTCTCCTTCCTGCTCCTGCTGAGAACTCTGTTAGCCGAATTGCTTTATTTTACAGCAATTGGCAATTTATAAATGGGTTCTTGCCCATTTATACCAAGGTCCTGATCCCACCAAGGGTTACCAGTAAAGGATTCGAGGCTGTTGTGGTTAAAAGAGATGTCTTTTACTTAAAAATATATCTCAAAAAAACAATACTGATACACTCACACATTCAATCAAGTTCCTAATAATTACAGTTGGAAATAAGCACAATTGCATTAGCAGGTAGGGGTGATGATGGGCGATACTTGTCTGTCTTGCAGCTTGGTTGTTCCAATGAAGAATGGAGGGGAAGAAATGGAAACCTAAGGAATTCACACACAACCAGAACCAGCCGGAACATGTGGGCAGTAGAGGCAAGGGTTGGGGATAGCAAGTGGGACTCAAGGGGAGTAAAAGCAGACAGGGGTTGTTGCGGGGGAGATTCTAGTTGATCAAGTAGGAGGGGCCAGGTGACTGGTTCTCTCCTTTTATAGGGGGTCCAAGAGATGGGTGGTAACTGTGCCAACCTCTTGACTCACCTGCCTGTTAGTACGTCCCCAAAACAATCCTATTGGTTGCATGTGGGAAGTGGAGGTTACCTAAGAGGGGTGGCCAATATTGTAACCTAAAACCTTACGCAAAGTATGGCATCTGGACAGGTGTGAAACCTAGGCGTCAGGATGCTCCATTGTAGTGCTGATGAAGCTGGCCATTCCATTGATAACCAAATGTCCATATGGCAGGAAATTCCATCTCAGGAACAAAGCAAGTGTTGGGTAGTACGTGACCACAAGCAGCTTTGTCATGGGGGCTGTTTCCTCCTAGAGTTGTTGTTTCATTGCTCACAATAATGGAGGTTTGTGCTTCTTCAACAGACTGGGTAACTGTGTAGCCGAAACCTTGTTTACATGTAAGGTATGTGCAGGCACCTTCTATGTGTGGCATCACAATGGGTGACCTAAAGTGTACAGTTTTCTGAGCCTATGTGTGTGTGTGTGCACAGTCCATGTGTGTAGCAATAAATAGTTCATAAAGCAAATATCAAGCTTATTCTCTAACAACTGTTAATCTGCTGTTAGACTTCTCTTTCTTCCTCCTTTTTCTTACAAAGTTTAATAAACCTACTTTATTTTTAAACAGCTTGTGCTCCCCTTCACTGCATATCTACACCTTGCCAACAGATACAGCTAGCTCATGTGGATTCATGTAGCTTGCCTCAACTAAAGCTTCAGTCACTTAATGAGACTTTTTGAAAAGCCATTGCTGTTTCTTCAATGACTGCTCCAATTGAGAAACTTTTCCCTTTTGTTCTCTACCACTGTATTGTCATACTTCCTAGCATGATGAGTTTCATAGTGCTGCCAAACGTTGTACTATTTAGGAACAGATATTTGCTGTGAACAAATCAGGCATGTTGGTTTTCCATTCTGTTCCACAGAAAAATAAGGATTTTTCCATTTTTCTTGAACAACATGACACTCTGCATCTACTTTTCTCTTCTTGGCGAATGCCATGATTGCCAATGTCTTTCCAAACTACACATGTGAAAAGACAGTGCTGCAAGGGAAAGTGTGACAGTTTTTTTTTAAGGTTCATACAAATTCATAGCAGCCAAGCTTTTTGAATTTAGCTATAATAGTGCTTTGTCCTTAGCTTCACTTGCACATGTCATATCATTTGGGGAAGGCTGCCCCTTTCAATGGTTTGGAAGGGAAGTGGGGTTCACTGCTGGGAAAGAGTGCTTTAAAATCCCCAAACGTAGGTGGCAGACCAGAGGGAAGCCTCCCTCTCTCTCAGGCATGATAGCAGCTGGTAAATGTCAAGTTGGTGTGTCCTCACCTCAAGGCCCCGGGGGCAGAGGAAAACCTACATAGGCAGATTGGACAGCCAGCAGTGCAGCACTGGGCTGATGCCCCCATGCTGCCTGGAGTGGGGAGCATCCTCTTTCCCCCAGCCCATTCACATGGTCAATGCTCTAAGCCTAGAACCCAGGGAAAACATTAAATGGCTGGGCACTGCAAGCTTCTCCCCCAACCCCAGGTCTACTCAGAGTGGCAGTGCCTCTCCAGGTGAAGTTTATCAAATTATGTATGGGATGGAAAGAGATGACAAAGATAAATTTTTCTCCCTCTCCCAGAATGCTAGAATTTGAGGGCATCCATTGAAGGTGATGGTCAGTAGGTTCAGGACAGACAAAAGGAAATACTACCTTACGCAGAGAGTGATTAAAAACATCATCTGGCAGCAAACTTCCATGAGCATTGAATCCAACAGCTGTGTTACACAGTTTTTTAATCTATCAGTGGTTCAACATAGTAATAGACCAGTGTTCAGAAGGAAAAATTGGGGGACTTCCGGTTTTTGCCAGCACGATGGCAGACGTGACCCTGGTGAGCTCCCAGGGTCGCAATCCGAACACCAGCAACTGACTACTTTGAACCAAAACTTTGCTGCACAACAACTGGAACTGAATGAAACCAAGAAATTAACAGAGCAAACAGCAGACAGAGCAAACTGCAGCAAACACTGCAGGAAGTTAATGCCAAATCTAAAAAGGAGTTGGAAAAGAAAAGAATTACTGACGAATCTCAGCTTTTGCAACTACAACTGGAAAAAGCAAGCTTTATCCTGAGATTCCAAGGGGTTCCTGAGACAAAAGGAGAGAATCTAAAACAAGAATTGTGTGATCTACTTGCACCAGTGGCAGATTTGAAAATGGAATATCTTCAAAGTGAAATGGATGTGGTCTACAGATCATATTCGGAATATATTAAGAAAAATAATCTGCCTGGAGAAATAGTGGTTAGATTCTCAATAAGACATGTGAGGGCCCAAATCTTGAAAACAACATCAGGAATACCCCTGAAAATCAACAGTAACACCATACGGATACTAAAAGACATTCCATTTGAAATTAGAAATAAGAGGAAGAAATTCAAAAACTTGGCATTGTTTCTACAAACAAACAACATACAGTACAAATGGTTGGTTCCCGAAGGCCTACTCTTCGGAATAAATGGGGGGGGAATTGACTCTGTTAAGAAAGCAAATGAGTTCTTGAAGCAGCAACTGGAAAGGTCCGGAGAAGATGACAAAGATGAAGACCAGGATAAAGAAAGCAGTGAAAACTCTTCTTCAACTACTGATGAGGACTCTGATTTGGAGTTGGGGGCTGCGGCCCCCAAAAGAGATTATGATTTGAGGAAAAGAAATGCTAAGAAATGAGATGCGGAGGAACTCTGAATTCCACCTTTAAGAAGCTACATTTAAGTTTGATGCTTTTGTGATTGCCTTAAACAGTAATTGATATCGGGTTTTGGGGAATATTGGCTAGATTTAAGCATTCAAACTCATTGTATTAATAATAGATTAGATTAATCATTTTATAAGGTTATGTAATGATCTTCACTACTTGGGTTTTTAGTGGTTAACTTTCCTTTCTCCTGTAGATATTAGATTCCCTTTCCTATTCTCTTTGTAGTTTATAGAAAAGCAATCAAAAATCCCCTTCAGGGGGCCAAAAAAAAAAGGAAAAATTAGGGGATCCCATTGCACATGCTCAAGCAATTATGTACAACTAAAAAGTCCACCTCATTAGAAAGTGGACACATTTTTTTTTCTGTTCAGTTCTTTTGTCAATAGGATTTCATAACCAGAACACTTTTCTAGTCCTAAATGTACTTATCAAATTGTTTCCACATGAATACACCTCCAGGCTATTTGTATCAAGCAACTTTGAGAAATATGACATCCACATATCTCAAAAACAACTGCAAATAAGAACACAGGATTTACAACTTAAGCCTGTAAGGATTTTATAAAATGTTTCACAGCAAATATTCTTCCAAGACCAACTATACCAAGTCAGCATTGCCTTCCAACACATCAAAAAGGATCATAAATGCATATTGTTACAAAACCATAAAAGACCTTGGTCTAGGTTGACCTGATATAGCTCAGAGGATATCAGTATAGTCACACCACAGTGAGTTTGTTCCTTGACATTCACAGATCTGGAAGTACACCTGACCCTGTATGTATATTCTAAAATGAAGCATACTTTTTTATAATTTTAAAATAACTTTGAAAAGCCACTGTTAGAAAAACATTAATGTCTCAGCTGTTCCAAACAAAGCAAGAACTAATAAGCACAAATGCACAAATATATCTCTCTGGGGTTTACAATATCTCATTCTGAATCTGCACATTTCCCAATTTTGGGAATGAGTATTCAGAACTAAAATTCAGGTCTATCTTCTAAATGAAACTGATACACTGTTATTCTATACCAAAATTGGTACTATGACACACAGAAATGTGTTATCAGACTTGTGAATACACAAGCTGAAAGAAACCAAAACATTCAGACACATTTCTTCATCTAGTAGCCTGCCTTCTCTTCCTTCTCTTCCTTCTCATCCCTACCTACTTATCAGACTTGTGAATACACAAGCTGAAGGAAACCAAAACATTCAGACGCATTTCTTCATCCAGTAGCCTGCCTTCTCTTCCTTCTCATCCTTACCTACTGTCCCGACCTACCTCACAGGGTGTCTGTTGTGGGGAGGGGAAGGGAAGGAGATTGTAAACTGCTATGAGACTGAGTGAAGCGCGATGTATAAATCCAACTGTTCTTCCTTGTGCAATCTAAACCAATTATGTGACTGTGTCGAAAGAACAGGTGGTTTGCAAAATGTTGCGTAATGAGCAAATAGCTTGAGAATAAGCAAACAGTAGAAACAAACCACATACTGGAAGCGATGGCATGGGAAATAATAGCATGGCTACTGTTAATCTTTCCCATGGCAAAAGTTCTTTTCCAGCCCCAGATATAGTAAGCATTCATAACCAGGGTATGAACGAAGAAAGGTGGCTAATAAACGTTTAAATAAAAGTCAAATGAACCATCCTATTAAAATACAAGTATGCCATTTTGCTGTATGTACTCTAGGTTGCCAGCCATCAGCAGACAGCATGACATCATTTCTGGGAAAACCCAGCAGAGATGTCACATCTCTCTTTTCCTGAAAGTGACTTCAGTCCTCCCTAAGAATCACCATAAACTGTATGGGTTAACCATAGGGTTTCACCCAATTCATAGAGAAGCATGACATCACTGCCAGGTTTTCCCAGAAGGAACATCATGTCATCAGCCAATGGCCACCCCTTTATCTCCACCCTACACCTAGTCTCTCTCTGGTTGCCAGGCTGAACCTAACTGCCCTATAGTAATCAAAGGTTAAAATCATAATATACCAGGATGTGAATTCTGCATCTTGAAATTCTAAAGATGTTATTTTAGTCCTGATATAATGCCCTCACCAACTAATTCTATCAAACAGCATGATAATAAAGGTTATCATAACAAGGAATTTACATTCCTTGTACTAAAAATCCTACATTATAAACATGAAACAGAAAAGATGAAACACTGAAACAGATGACTACCTTCTGCCTTATTCTGCCCACTCCAAGACTCCTGAAAGAAAATGTTATTATACAATAAATGGCACATATGTGGCAGTAATATATGAATTAACTTTGATCTATGATTTGAAAGAAAACAAGCTGCCATTTTGCAAGTTTTGTTCCTATGCACTTGAAGACTTTTGTCGATCTATACAGTATTTTGCCATGACCCAGTTAAATCAAACCAGAGACTCGTCATGTATCTTGCTCAAAAATTTAGCTCTCCAACAGTTCTAATAAGATAATAATACTCAACACCATTTTGCAAGGTTATTCATCTGATAGGAACAAAGCTCTGGTAAGGACAGGAGAGAGAACAGATACAGAGAAATATGACTGAAGGATATGAAGGACTACCTGATCCCATGTGAATTTGCTTAGACTTTGAGGTTACCTTCTGAGGCCCTGTTTCAAATAACCATCACCTTCTGAGATTAGGTAGCTAGTAACTGGGACACAGATTTCTTTCTGTGTGAAATAACTTCTCCAGAGACAACAGAAGCAGCTCTGTCTTCATTTAGGCACCACATCAAAACACTCACTTGTGTTTTTAATAGGTGATTTCATTTTAATATTTTCACCCTGTTTTAATTAGAGTATTTGCATGTGTTTTAATTAGAGTATTTGCATTAAGGCTTTTTATTTTAGACTTTTATGGCATTATTTGTTGTTCTATTATTGTTTTATCCATTTTATAGGCTGTTTTGATTACTCTGAATGTAAAAAAGAGACTTTTTTAAAGTAATAAAAAGAAGACATCTGCAGTTTTCCTTGATATTAAAAGCTCTGAAGACAACTCCAAGCTTTCTTGAACAGGAGATCAAGCTGAAAGAAAAGTGGATGCATATCACGTAAAACTAAACTGGATTTCTATTATTTTTTTCCTCACAAAGGGGAAGGATTGGGATTTAGTAAAACACAATTAGCTTTAGCCTTCTGAAGCTTTCACACCGATCAATTGTGAAATAATATTTTGGGTTTATTCAAAATAATTTGTCACCTTTAATAACATCAAAACCTGCAGCAATCATATTTTGAGAGATCTTATTATCATGGATGTTTTCCAAATACATTACATTTAAGATCAAAAGACTTTATACTGAAAGATCAATAAACCACTGAGAAAATGCTATTTTAAAATCTTATTTGGAATCAAAAATTTGTGTCAGAGATGCATTTGCTATTAAATGCATCTATAGTCAAACATATGTATAATTCTGTCCAGATATGTTTTATCTGAAATCAAGACTTGGTGGGTCAATAGATTGGTATAAAAATTGTGAGAGTCATTCAAGATTATGACAGCTCCATAATACATAATACGTATTCATCTTGATCCTGCTAAAATAGTCCACACATATAAACAGACTTCTACACATGTATTACTTGCAGGATAAGAACTTCAGGCTGAAATTGGATGCATATCTCCCTTATAAATAAAAGCCGAATGATGGTGGCACTTCTCTAGAACATTCCACATGTTCCAAAATCAGTTCACTCTCTGATCTGTCATTCAGAGGGTCTCCCTATCCACTGGCTGCTTTGCCTGAGTCCTGCCTCCAACATTCTAAACATTTTGCTGTTCCGCTCCCCACCATAGCCAGTCAGAACACAGAGGTTATTTGCATATGCAGCCTCATTGGCCTTTGCCTCAGAACACAGAGGTCATTTGCATATGCCACTTGATTGGCTTTTGCCTCTAACATTCTAAACAGTTTGATGTTCTGAGGTAAACTGTGTCCAATCTCCAGGTGAGGGCTGGAGATCACTCAGAATTACAACGGCTTTCCTGATGGCAGAGATTAGTTCCCCTGGACAAAATGGTGGGCTCTGTATCCTTATATGCTGCTGAGGTGGCCCCCATATGACAGCCAATGTGATGTAGCAGTCAGGGATTCAGAGCACGGGAGAGGCTGCAGGTGTGTGGGGGGTGGAAAGCTGAAGAGTGAGGGGGAAATAAAGGTAGGTTGATGATTGGCTGGGAAGGAGATAGGGTTGCCAACTCCAGGTGGGAAATTACAGGAGATGTGAGGGATGGAGCCTGGAGAGGGTGAGGTTTCAGGAGGCGTGCGACCTCGGACAGGTACAAAGCCATAGACTTCACCCTCCAAACCAACTATTCCCTTCTGGGGAACCATCATTGGCAATCTTCAGGTGACGGCTGGAGATCACTCAAAATTACAACTGTTCTTCAGGTAGCAGAGATCAGTTCCTCTGGAGAAAATGGTGGACTCAGGGTCATTATACCCTGCTGAGGTCGCCACAGCAAATTGACACTGAGTGTCCAAGGCCAGGGCACCCGCCCAGAGCCTCTTTCTAGAGGCCGTTGTATTTATTTCCGCAATGGGCCTTTTTCCTAGTTTGAACATAAATGTAATTTACCAGCACTGCATTTTTTTTCCAGTGGAAACAACTCCACTGATATTCTGTCACAATCAATTATACACGTTTTTCAATGTATTGAAAATGTATTTATTTATTTACAGATTTTGTATCCCATTTTCCCACTTTTACAAGGGCCACCAAGAAACTTGATTAGGGAAACTAGACTTCCTTGTTATAATGGCTGCGGTCACACGGAACAGTAGCCATGCTAGAGAGATGGCAGATAGGCGGATTTTCTGGGCGCAATCTCACCGCCACATCTGGGAAGTGTAGAGCTCCCGTGGCGCAACCGAGGCTTCCCTCTGAAGATGCACGACAAAAAACTAGTACCTCGGAGGTACTAGTTTCCGGAAACCGCGGGGCAAGGGTGAGCGTCTGATCATGTTTCCGGTGGCATCCAGCGCCCGCCCATGTCCCCTCGCAAACAGGTAATTTTTTCCCAACGCTCCACAGATGCACACAAGCACCCAACGGAGCATGCGCACACTTCAGTTTTTAAAAGTTTTTTAAAAACAACCCCGTTTGCCGCCCCGTCCCGCTTGTTTGCCTGTGGTGTGATCGGCACCTCTCCCCTAGCCACGGGACCTCGATGGAACCTCAACCGGACGTCTGATCTTGCAGTTGCGCGTTAGTTTGCCCCGGGGCAAACAGCCACGCTTCCCCCCTGCATTTTCCAGCCCGTGTGACCGGGGCCTATGTTTATTTTTGTAGATCACTGGCTCTGGCTGAATTCAGCTAAGCTACGCAGTGCTTGCATCGTGAAACCATGGCCTAAAGAGCAGTAATATTACTACTTACAGAAAGGGAATTGGACCATTTACACTAACCAGTGGCACGAGTATTGTACCTTCTCTAATGTTAAGCCCTGTAACATGATTAACTATTATCACCACTGTGATGGAATAGTCCTGCTGACCCACAAATGCCTCTTCATTCAACCCTCTGAGGTACCTAGGCACCAGCGGCCTCTCAAGTATCCAGCTAATTACATGATGCTCTTTCCTGGCTCACCCAACCCTTAGATGGGTTTCTCTCAGTCTTTTGGTGCCACTGTCACCAACTGGTCAGTTTAGCAATTACCCAAGTACTCCCAGCTTCCCTACCATGTTGCTGTTCTAAGGCTCCACATAGTCCCTGCATTACCTTCTACCCAGCAACTGGTTACCAAAAGAATGGTTTCTTATGCTTACACACTCCTGGGAAATTAGTGATTTAGCAACTGACTACTTCTCTTCCCCAGCAACCATTTTGAATAGTGGGTCTGAATGGTGGAAGTCTATGTGGTGCAGAGAATAACTACCAGCATTCAAAATAGTAAAAAATGTATTCAGAGTAAAATGTCCACATACATACTCTCAGCACAGCAACAAGTTGAGAAATAAATATAAAAGAGAGGTATAAACATGCAATCCCCCATCTCTATATATACAAACCCATGCTAGTCTTAATCTAAGACAGGCACTTTAGGATAGAAGTTATAGTGGTCTAAAAGCTTCCCATTACCCTGGAAGTTTTGTCCAGGAAGCCAGCCCTTTTTCTACCCTATGTAGCAATGGCAGCCATCAGCCTGAGCTCAAGTGTGTGAGCTCCTTCCTCCAGATGGAATCAACCTAAAATAATCCCCTTTCCCACCCCCATGTCGATTTTATTATTTCTCTTTGCCCACCCTTTGTGGGTCAAATAACCTTTTCTTGAAATTTGCAGGAAAATACAATCTAGCCTCTCACACATCCCAAGTCCATTCCATCCATTTTTATTGCTCATAGACCCATAAATCATAAGCAAATAGAGTATAATACAAAATACAACATATATGCATACAGTACATTACAATTACAGTTACAATTTCACAAAATTAAGCAATTTGGTTACCAAATATATATTAACTGCCTAAAAGAGTGAATTCATTTAATACCACCCAGGGTTACAGGTAAAAACTTTGCCACTGCCGCAACTTCCGGTTACGGCGGAGCGCATGGCGGTCGCTCTCTCGGGATGCTCCCGGAGGCGATCCGTCCATGCACGGTTGGGGGGACTCCGCATAAGCGGAGACCCTAGGAGCCTTAGTGAAAAGGCTCCGGACCAGGGAGTTGCCTTTTTCTCGGCCTTACAGTTGGAAATTGAGGCTTTCCCCATGCCCCAAAGGCCCCGCTGCGTTGTGCCCTGATGGGACTCAGCAACACCACCGGTTACTTCGGAGTGATGGAGTGATAAGGCGAATGTAAAAGAAATTGGCTACAAACTGTGAGTTGATGATAGAGTCTCTTCGGAGTGATGGAGCGATAAGGCGAATGTAAAAGAAATTGGCTGCAAACTGTGAGTTGACGATCAAAAAATAACGCAAGCGCATACCTTCCCCCCCTTCGATCGAGTGCATGGGAGAAGGGTGAATACACGAGACTTTGTTAACTGCGAGAGAGGGGGAGGAGTGAAAAATTGAAACAGAACAGTTACCTTTTGGGGAATATTTCAAAGCGAAGTAGAGGGATTTATTCCCAAGCAGCGCGGCACAATCTTTTGAAAAGTAAACAAAAAAATTAAGATGTCGGGGCCAAAGAAGGAGAAGGAGAAGCAGGCGAAGAAGCTGGTGGGAACTTCCGGTCCTAGCCCCCACCTCTAGGAGGCAGCTGCCACTCAACATGAAAGAGAGATGCTTCGCCCTCTGCTGGACCAAATGCAAAAAATCAGTCAAACGCTTACTAACATGGAAAGTGTCCTCAGCAGTCAACAGGCACAATTGACAGATACAGTTAAGAAGATGGAGGGGATTGCAAAGAAGTGTCTGGCATCAGCAGAAGATACACAGAAAATCAAGAAGAAGGTCAATAAAATAGAAAAAACCAAGAAATACAAGACAACAAGTTATTGATGTTACAGATGGAAAAATCAAATTTAACTCTCCGATTTCAAGGAATCCAGGAAGTTGAGAAGGAAGATCTCAGAAGCATGTTGGCGAATGCTTTGGCACCACTGACTGGCAGTGAAGCAGATACCGTAAGTTAAGCAAAGAGATAGATCTGGTCTACAGAGCCTACTCTAACCTTACAAAGAAAAATAATCTGCCAGCTGAAGTTGTTGTTAAATTCACAAAACAACGCATCAGAGATCAAATTTTAAAAGCGACATCTGCAAAACCCTTGAAGATTGGAGAACAGACTGTAAGAATCTTAAAAGATGTACCATTTCAAATCCGTATGAAGCGAAAGGCTTATAAAGGACTGACCACATTCTTGCAAAATCATCAAATTAACTACAGATGGCTGATTCCAGAAGGGCTTGTTTTTAAGTTTAAATAAAAAAGAGAAAAGATAGACTCCATTTTCAAAGCTCAAGAATTTTTGAAGAGGCACGCCAGTTCAGAGGAAGAAGCAGAACTTGCTACATGTATGGCATCTAGCAGTGAGGAGGACAGCAGTTCCGAGAGAGGGGACAGGGAACCGGAAGAAGAAGGAGCTGTAGGGGGCACACCCTACAATTTGAGAGACAAAAAAGGGAAATACCCCAACATCTGACAAACTTTTTTGAAAGCGCATTAAAAGACAACACTAATAATAACCCAAAAGGACATTACTAATATAGTTAACACCTTTTTTAACAGATAAAGAAGGAAGAAGATCGGTCAAACGCAGAAGAAGCCACAGAATGTAATATTATTAACAAAAGATTAATATACTAATTTTATCATCACTCAACACTATTCTTAATCCCTCTATATACCCTCCCTCCTTTATGAAAATTACAAAAACAATGAAATTCTCTCCTTTTTAGGAGAATTTTCAAAACAAAAAAAACTTTGCCACTGCCAACGTCACATTTGGATCAGTATCAACTAAGAGATTAGCTACAAGTTCCTGATTAGTAGCAGGGCTCCATTTTTGAATATACACTGAGATCCATCTATCACAAGCCATATCGTATTTTCTGCAATCAATGAAAAAGTGCCAAATTGTATCTATATCACCTGAATTACAATTACAAAGTCGTTCTGAAAAAGGAGTCCCTAGGAAACTGCCCGTTAATTCCTCAAGAGGCAAAACATTTAATCTTGCCTTGGAAAACAATATTCTATATTTGGGGACCATCAAAGATTTATAGTAAGAGGGCAAAGATTCCAGAATCGGAAGACCTAAATAATACAAAGAACAAACCAGTTGAGCTCGGCAACTTGTGCTCCATTTATCTAAGTGTAAAACACTAGATTTAATTTGCTTTCGCGCAGAAGGTTAGTCTACTTGGTTGAAAAATTCAGGGGGAAATCCTAAACTGCCATCAACCAATTTCAGCCATGAACTTCAAAAACTGTCCTTAGCTAGAAGGTGCAAATAACATCCCTATAGGGAATAGAGTATTTTTAACCTAAAGAAAAAAGTTGCCATCCAAGTTTTTGCTTCTAAGGACTGCTCAGCAAATTTCACACGAATAGCTGGACCAGACACACATGAAGGGAGATTTGACAGAGAACGAAGAGAAGAGGTTAAACAGGAGTCTAACTTGTCGTTAACCCTAGTAATAAATAAAGGAGCACCATAGAGTAATTGGGGAAACACTTTTGCATGATAAGCATGAATGGCAGCAGGTAAAAAGTTACTGCCCGTAGTCCGGAAAATTTTTAAGAGGGCTCACACATCCCAAGTCTTGGCGTCCCTTCTGGGCGTTAAATACCAGTTAGGGCATGAGCTGACCATTTCATAGTGTCCAGCCAGGAAGCCCATAAGCATTTCCAAAGCTTTTATGCTTGGCATTTGGTGAGGCCTGGGAGTAAATGACTCCCTTCCTCCTTCCTTCCTTCCTTCCTTCCTTCCTTCCTTCCTCCCTCCCTCCCTTCCTCTTTTCAGCTAGCAGGAAAAAAACTTTTAAAACACAATGGGGACTTTTTATCAAGCCCAAACCTCAAAGTAAAATGCAGTTCTCCACAACCACCATTGCATACTGGTTTTAAAAGGAGAGAATACAATAATTCTCATACAGAATGAAGTTATAAACTTGTATATAAATATTGATTTCTAAAAGTCTCATGCCTTCTCCTGTGATGTCTTTTGATAACATGCTGTGTCTTGTTTCCTGTTGCAAGCCAAATGGTGAGGCCAAATGGCCTCAATAGCCATGCCATATAACCACACATTCTTTCACACCTCTAAGTGGAAGAGCAGACCTGACATGCAAAAAGTCATGTAGGCGATGGAGAAGCTGGAAGCTGGGTCACCTGACTGCAGGAGGAGTTCCCAAACTTCTAGCCTATCCCCACATGCAGCTATGACAACCAACAATTGGGCACACCCCTGTCCACTCGTGGTTGGCTGGATGGCCACAGCTAATCATGACTAGATTGGGGTTTAATTGATTGATCCCGATGGGAATGAGCTCTTGCTCTCTGCTCCTGTTCTCTCTGCTTGTTTTATGGCACCTAGAAATGCCATCTCTTGGGGGACGAAGAACTGCTTTGTGAATTAGACCACATAGTTGAGCAAAGATGGGATTTCTCTTCAAAATCCCTTCATGTCTAATTGGACTGTATACCTTGGACAGTCTTGGAGTATGGACACTTCATTGGTAATTATGAATATCTTTAATGTGTAGTTAAGGCAAATTGCCCTAGCTTTTGTTATTTTGTAATCTCTGGTAGTCTATGCTAATCTCTGTATTGAATAAAAATTATTCTTGTTTCTAAATGATCTCTGATGTTGTACCTGAGTTCTAAGTCTAAATCTTGTAGCCTAACGCTCACACCACACATGCTACCTTGGTAAGAGTGTGCATCTCTGAGTGAGTTGCTAATGTGTTAAGTTCCAGATACCAACTGAGAGTTTGAACCTCTAATCTCAGGTTGGGGGGAACTAATGTAGAGGTTCTGGTGGCACCTTGTTCTGAAACCAGAGAGGGTACAGACCATCTCTTGGGTTGTTGTTTAATGTACTGGAAAAGTACAGGATTCCCTCCCATTCCTGGACTGGCTTGGGTGGGAAATACCTGTACAAAACTACACATACATTATTTATTCTTCGAGAAGTACACACTCACAGTGAATGAATTCAAAATATCTCTAGGACTATTCCCTCACCTGTAATGCTTCTTGATCAGAATTTAAAATGTATAGAGCAGATACTATCAACATTAATACCTCAGTGGTATTTAAATATTAATAGCATAGCAACACACTACACACATTAAATTTTATTTACCTCTTCTCCCAGAAGGCCATAGCTTAGATCATTCTACATTTTTATTCCCACACATATTAAAGAATATACTGCCTGGTCAGCAGACAACACCTGAAAATTCCTTAGCCCTTCTTTATGCTGAACAGATCCTGAGAGGCAGGAAATTTTCCAAGCAAGAAAGCCTGGAGAAAAGGTGTCGCACATGCAAAAACCTTATATGATTTAGAGGAGAACTGGTAGTGGAGATTCCTCTGAATATAATGACTAGGACACAACATCAAGGAAAGGCCTCAACCTCTATGACCTGTTGTTCACCCCCCTGATGGTTAGAGCAGCTCCTCAGTGAAACAGGCTTCCTCGGGAGGTGGTGGACTCTTCTTTGGAGGTTTTCAAACAGAGGCTAGCTGCCCATCTGACAGCAATGCTGATGCAGATCATGAGAGGGAGGGCAGGAAGAGTTGCCTCAGTGCTTAGTTCTTGTGGCCCTTTCTTCCTCACCCAGGGAAATGCTGATTGCCACTTTATTTATTTATTTATTTCGATTTGTATCCTGCCCTCCCTGCTAAGGCAGGCTCGGGGTGGCTTACATTAAGAGGTTAAAATACATTTGGGGTCAGGAAGCAATTTTTCTCCAGGATAGTTTGGCCAGGGATCCTGGAGGTTTTTTGCCATCTTCTGGGTGTGGAACAGTGGTCACTGCAGGTGTAGGGGGAGGTAGCTGTGAATTTCTAACACTGTGCAGGGGTTGGACTAGATTACTCTGGAGGTCCCTTCCAGCTCTGTGATTCTATGAGTAACTGGTTGGCCATTGTATAATACAAGATACTGAGCCATTCATTTGAGTCAGCTGGGCTCTTTTTATGTTCTTATTCTGAAAATTTTGACTCTTTAGAAAAGCAATTATATTTTATTATACCTACGTTAAAAAGGCCAAGGTGAAGAACAAAAGAACAGCTTCCTCTTTTACTAATCTGCTTTAGACTATAAATTAATAGCCTGTGAGCCCTTTACAACCTGTCAGCCCATCACAATGAACTCCTCAAGGCAGCAGTATTATACGTTTGGTTTATACTTGTTTTGTGTCCCCAGGAACAGAAGTAGCATCTATCCATATTTAAGAGTGGGTGACCCAGAAACCAAACCTAAGAGTTGCTCCTCCAACAATGGATCAATAGGAGGCATAATTTCCACCAAGAACATTGTAAACACTAAGTTGGAAGAAATTTGTAGTAAGAAATCCTTTCAATCATTAATCAAAACAACAAATACACAGCTGATATGGTGCTTGAATAGAGGACAATTCCTGAACATCTGCCATCTTACAGACCAGCAAATTGTGGTAGTTTATAAGCAACCTCCTGTTAGGAAGGAAAGAACATGCCCTATATGGTAAAAATAAACCTTGGCCATCTCAATGAAAAATAATTCAATCCTCTTCAATACTTATTTAGTTCAAAATGGTGGAATAATTTGACAGAGGTGTTGTAAAGTTCCCCACAATTTTGAAACAAGTTCATGTAGACTTATATTTATGGTAACAATGGAAATACAATAGAGCCAGGTTCCATATACTAAAAGACAGAGCATTAACAAACCACAGACATCATTGTTAACTCTATTTAGGATTACATTGTTAATTTTTGTATCGAATAGGTGAAATTCCAAGTCCATAGCTTTTAAACATCTGTTTTCTAGTCTGATCCAGAGCAGAAATAAATAAATAAATAAATAAATAAATAGTTTTGTCTCAAACTAGTTTGCTCTGCTGGGCAGCAAGGACTTGGGAAAGACCCAGGTTCCAAAGTATAACTAACAGGAGCAGGTAATATACAGAGATATTGCTTCTTGGAGATGCCTCTTCTGAATCATATATATGGATTTTCCATGACCTTGTAGTTTCAAGGGCAGTAAATCTTTGTCGGTTACAAAAGTGAATCCACTTATAGAAGAAATGGTTTTTTGAAAAAGACAAAAGAAAAGAAAGAAAAGAAATAGAGATCCATTACTGCAAGCCTGAGTCTTCATGGATAACCAAGATACAGATGAAATGAGAGTTTTTGTTTCTCCTCCATGAAATAATTTTGAAATACAACATTTTGTGACAATTTTGCAGGGATTTAATTCTCTTTTCAGATGGGTAGATTGTAAATATCTTTGCCATAGTATTAGTTCAAATGACCATTTTCGCCAGCATCCCTTTAGCTTCTTCTTGGCTGGGCAGCCCCTTTTCTTTCTTGGTCTTTCTGTCTGTCCCATCCAGTTTCTTAAACATATATAGATATATGCTGACCCAGTCTAGGGATCTGAGGGACTGACTAAAATCCTTCTTTTGTCTTTGATAATAGCACATGTGAGGCTGATGGTAACGCAAAACAAACAAACTATTTTATTGTCCTTACTAGGAATAAGACCCATTGTGGCAATAAATACAATGAGCTCTAGAAAGAGGCTCTGGGAGAGTGCCCCAGCCTTGGGTACTCAGTGTCAATTTGCTGTGGCAACCTCAGCAGGGTATAATGACACAGAGTCCACCATTTTCTCCAGAGGAACTGATCTCTGCTACCTGAAGAGCAGTTGTGATTTTGAATTATCTCCAGCCCTCACCTGGAGATTGGCAACAATTGTTACCCAGGATGAAATCACTGGTTTGGAGGGTGGAGTCTGTGGCATTGTACCTGTCTGAGGTCCAACCCCTACTCAAACTCCACCCTCTCCAGGCTCCACCCCTCAAATCCCCAGGAATTTCTGAACCTGGAGTTGGCAATCCCATCTCCTTCCCAGCTAATGATCAACCTACCATTATTTGCCCCTCTGACTTCAGCTGACTTCTGCCCTCCCCCCTGGAGAGCAGTTGTAATTCTGAGTGATCTCCAGCCTCCACCTGGTTACCCAGGAGGACATGGCTTGTTTGGAGGATGAAGTCTACAGCATTGTACCTGTCTGAGGTCCCACCCCTCCTGAAACCTCACCCTCTCCAGCCTCCACCCCTCTATCCTCCAGGAATTTCCCAACCTGTAGTTGGCAACCCTATCTCCTTCCCAGCCAAGCATCAACCTGCTGTTATCTGCCCCTCTAATTTCAGCTTTCCATCTCCTCCCCCCTGTTTCCTGGAGAGCAATTGTAATTCTGAGTGATCTCCAGCCCTCACCTGGAGATTGGCAATATGGTTCCCCAGGAGGGAATGGCTAGTTTGGAGGGTG
>NW_015166528.1:27116-28200 GCF_001447785.1 Gekko japonicus
CCCCCCGAAGAAAATAACTGCTTTGGAGGGTGGGCTCTATGGCATTCTGTTCAGCTAAGGCCCCTCTCCTCCCAAACCCGGGCTTCCGTAGACTCTACCAGAAAATCTCCAGGAATTTCCCAACCTAGAGCTGGCCACCATAGTCAGGACTGGCCCCAAAGAGTTTTCTCCCAAAGGCCAAAATAGGTGTGGAAAGGGCCTTTTACTGACAGAACCAAGCTTGGTTGCCTAGCAACAGGCACTGAGAGGAAAGTAGGGTTGCCAGCTCTGACTAGGGAAATACCTGAAAATTTGGGGGACAGATCCTGTGGAGGGCAGCATGGGGGGGTGGAAGGACTCAGCAGGGTATAATGCCATAGGATCTACCCTCCAAAGCAGCCATTTTCTCCAGGAGAACTGATCTCTGTCAACTGGAGATCAATTGTAACAGCGGGAGATCTTCAGGTCCCACCTGGAGATTGGCAACCATAGGGAAAGTCAGATGCACATCAGGGGGTTGAAGAGAATGGTTTGACGGCTGCTGGCCCACCTCAGTAGCCAGTCAGCCATGGCAGAGCCAAGCAGGAGAGACAGCCATTTTCGCAGTTTATTCTGACAGGAAAGTGGCCAAGCTGGCAGTGGGGGAGGGAGGGGTTATGCTGAAGTCTCTGACTGGTCCAAAATCACCCATTTAGCTTCCACAGCAAAAACCTGGATCTGACAGACCCTTCTCTGAAGTGCTAACTGCTATGCCTAGGGTAGCCAACCTCCAGGTGGAGCCTGAAGATCACTAGGTATCACAACTGAACTCCAGACAACAGATCTCTCTCTCCTCCTGGAGAAAAGAACTGCTTTGGAGGGTGGCCTTTATGGCAATCTGTTCAGCTGAGGCCTCTCCCCTCCCCAAAGTCTGGCTTCCTTAGACTGGCTTCCTTAGACACAAAATATTCAGGAATTCCCAACCTGGAGCTGGCAACCCTAGTCAGGATTGGCCCCAATGAGTTCCTCACAAAGGCCTGGAAAGGGTTTCCTTCCTTTGTCTTTTTACTGACAGAGCCAAGCTTGGTTGCCTACCCACAGCCACTGAGGGAATAGTCCCACAGGA
>NW_015166528.1:30205-63947 GCF_001447785.1 Gekko japonicus
ACAGAGTATGAATTTGGTCTCACTTATATTTTCCACCACTACTGGATATCTTGGAGGTGTGCCCCAAAATAGCAGGGTGTGGCTGAACAGAAATGCAAGGCATAGTCCTCACCCCTACCTCCTCATCACATACAGGGCCAGCATGTCACTCAAACTGGCCCTATGTCAATGGATTTTCTTCTTAGTTGTGGTACCATCTAATCTGAGTGCAGCTTCAAAAGTGTTCCTTTTTCCCAATAAGCATAACTAAAACACAAACAAAGTCCTCACCCCTACCTCCTCATCACATACAGGGCCAGCATGTCACTCAAACTGGCCCTATGTCAATGGATTTTCTTCTTAGTTGTGGTACCATCTAATCTGAGTGCAGCTTCAAAAGTGTTCCTTTTTCCCAATAAGCATAACTAAAACACAAACATGTATTAATCAACAAAACACCCAGTTCAGAATGTGGGGCACACAGACTAGGGCCTATGAAGAAGACTTCAGCTGACAGGCAGATTGTATGGCAGTCCTTTGAGTGAAGTTTAGGATTTCAATACAACAAGTTATCTAAAAGCTCCTTCCTACTGAGTATGATGAAGAATGCTGGAAAATTGACATACAGCCTTTTTACTTGGTTCATTAACTCTAGGCCACACTCAAAATTATTTTTCAAATACAATGCCCATTACAGTTATACCTATTAACTTAGCCAATGAAGTGAAATGACAGTGATTCCATGTACAGGACTAGTAATGGCAAAATAATCTCAAATGCAAACTAATAAGTAGTACATCATAGAAACTAAACAACACTATGATAATTCTTAGATTTATTATATGGTCCTTCCAATAAGATGAGTATTTGTTCTTTCCACAGTTTTAACACTGCATATCTGCATGTCTGCACTGGTACCAGTCTGCAATCTGAACCCATGTAGGGATACTGCAACACCAGCTGGTTCAGATCACACTCTGAAAGCCAGTTGCACTCAGGGAGCTGATTTTTTGATGATCAGTTTGACTGCTTGTGAACCATTTCTGGCTGTTTGAAGGGCTGCTGTACGCCTTCTCAGCACAGCACAGCACAGCATGGCACACATGCCAATGGAATTCTCCCCTACCCCACCCCTGTTGCATACCTATGCTCCAGAGCCAAAACTCACTTAAATCAATCATCAAGGCTACAAACTTCTGGGAAATCATCACTTTAAAAAAAATCTCACCATTAGCTGTTCCTTTCAGTCTTACTTAGCAATTATAATGACTGCCAATCTGTTTGGATCCGGAGTGTTTTCATTTGCATGTGATTTTTGTAAAGCTCCATGGGAGTTGTAGTTTCTCTCATAGTTGTGTGTGTGTTCTATATCTCTCCTTATATATAATTGAGTAGTGATCTCTCCTTATATATAATTGAGTAGTGAACATTCTAAATTTGGCCCCTTTAGTGTTTGGCCGGAAGAACTGCCACTCAGAAGACGCTGGCTGGGTTGACTGGCTGCTTTGTGCAGTCCCGCCCAGCGTTTCAAGGTCTTTTGCATGTGGAAGCTGATTGGACTTCACTCCATTCCACACCTCAAACTCCCGCTCCCTCGCAAGGCAGTTGGAATTTTCAGTTGCATATGGGAACTGCTGTATTCTGAGGCAACATATGTCCTTACTTAAAAGCTGCCTGGGGGATTATGGACCATTCACACACTTTCAACCTTAACATACCTCATAGGGTAGTTGTGCGGATCATACGGGGGAGAGGAGAATTATGTCAGCTGCTTTGGTTCCCACTGCAGGGAAAGACTGCCCTTTCCCTAGCCAGAGGCTGTGGGGGGGGGATGTAAAACTTAAGACAGACAGGCAGATAAAGGTTGGCTGATGGTTGCGTGGAAAGGACATAGGGTTGCCAACTCCAGGTTGGAAACTTCCAGGATATTTTAGGGATGAAGCCTGCTGAGGGTGGGGTCTGAGGAGGAGGAGGAAGAGGGGGACCTCAGACAGATACAATGCCATACTGCCCACACTCCAGACAAGCTGTTGCCAGTCTCCAGGTGACAGCTGGAGAGATCTTAAAGCTTTGGTGCTACTTCAAAGTTCCCCAGGAGCCCAAAACAGAGTAGTGTTTTGGAAAATCTTGAGGAATTGTTTGGTGCATTTACGATGGGGCTCCTGGGGAACTATTGTTGCCAATCTTGGCCCAGCAGCCATCAAACCATTCTCTTCAACCCCCTGCTGTGCAGCTGACTTCCCCCTAGGGTTGCCAATCTCCAGGTGGGACCTGGAGATCTCCCACTGCTACAATTGATCTCCAGATGACAGAGATCAGTTCCCCTAGAGAAAATGACTGCGTCTGTAGCTCCAAATCAATTAACCCGGAAAAACTCAGCTACTATCTCGTTGTCCTTTTTGAATCTGCTTGGGCTTGACATTCTCTTGCGAAGGGAGGCGAGGAACTCCGGTGTCCGCTGCTGTACGGCACAGAGACCTTTCCTGGGACTGTGCCCACCGCGCCGGCTCTGCCAGCTTCAAAGAGGACTTTAGACTAACCCCCGGTGCCGGCACCATCTCGCCAAGGCAACCGACACAGAACCGCCGGGCAAATGGAGGCTGCGAGCCCAAGCAACTCCCGGGCTAGGACCGGCGGCCGTGAGTCAGGCCAGTCGCCCGCAGCATTGTCTACGCCATCCGCCAGACAGATGAAGGAAAGCTGCAGCACAGGCGGGAGGCTCAGGAAGGTCTGCCTCTTGGCCAGCCCGCTTCTGCCGGCCCTCGAACGACGGCGGCGGCTGCCTCCTAGTGGAGGGGGGAATTAGCAGGCGGCTCCCGCGAGAGCCTGGCCAGGCTCCGTCTGGACCCTAGAAACAGCTGGCCAAGCGGCGGGGAGCAGTGGAGGAGGCGGGTCTCCTCCTCAGCAGCGGGTCTCCTCCTCAGGAGAAGGAGAAGACGCCAGACGGCTCGGCCTCCTCCTCCTCCATGGCCAGGCAGTAGCTCACAAAGTAGAAGTTTTGCTCACAAAACTCCACAGCTTAGAGGGAACATTGGTAGTGGGCCCCCTGAGAAAAACATGGGGCCCTTGAGCAAAATGTTATTAGCTACGGGCCTGCCTGTTTTAGCAAAGCCACTGGCATAGCTTCTCTGATGGCTTCCAACATACTCCCCCCACCTCCTACACCTAACAGGCGGTTGTCTGTCAGGTACAGCAGCGATTGCAGGGCACTTAAAGCCATGAGGGAGTTCACCCCAGTAGTAACGCCTTAGTGATCCTGCCAGCCCCGCCTCCACAGTGGCTTCTAATACTCCTCCCCTCTCCCCATCCTACACTGAATAGGCAGCTGCCTGTCAGATGTAGGAGAGGAGGTGGAATGCTTACAGCCGCCTTAGTCCTGCTGTTGGCCCAGCCTCCCTGATGCCTTTAAACATAATCATCAAGCCAGATACACCAATGCTACAAGAAGGAGGCAACTTAGGAATGCGGCAAAGACATAGTACTCCTGCGGGGCATTGAGTTGCGCAGGCCAAGTACCAGCGAAATCACCCTGAGGTGCTCAGAGCAGAACTGTCTTCATATGAGCAAAACAACAACAAAAAAGTATGTATGTCTCGTTTCATTTTTTATACTGCAATCTTCTCCATTAGAATTCCTACAACAAATGTTACATTTCAAACTTCACATCATCAGTATTATAACTGTATTTACAGAACTTAAATACTGTAGCAAAGCACGGGTATCACGCCAACAGCTTTATTTACAGCTGATGGCTTATTAAATATAAATTGATTCCTGGCCAGCTATAGCAAGGTCGTGTCTGAACCCAGAGTTCCAGTAATGGAGACCTCACGGGTGTTTTTCCAAAACAAATAATCTTTTTACTGAAGGATATCAAAGTCACATACACACAAAATAATCAGTCTCTCCATTTGCATACACTCAAGGTTCCTTTAGAATTACAGAAATAGAAATAAAATAGTTTCTTATTTACTTGGAGGTAGGCAGGAAAATCGGTTCATACTTGCCTGTTTCCAGAAGTCTTGTCTGTTGCAAGGGAAAATTGGAGGGTAAGGAGTAGTTCTAGGGGTAGTTACTAATTCACACTGCTAGAACCAGCCAGCTAGTGTGGGGATCTCTTTGGCTGCGCATCCCAAAGAGATCCTGTAAAGACAAAGAGTTTTAAAGCAGGAAAGAGAAGGGGGGGTAGTAGAATGTGGCCAGCCAAAAGACTTGCAGCATGGTCTTTGCGTTGATGAAAAAATGTGGCTAGCAAGAACCTTAACGCATGGTCTTTGAGTTTTATAGTTGAATCTCCACGTGGGTGGCACCTTGCCAAACTGCAATCCCACCTACTTACAAGTCCATCCCATAGCTTTCCCTATTAGTCCATCCCATAGATTTCCCTACTGGTGCATGTGGAAAGGGGCAGGTATTCTGTGGGTTGGGCAAATATTTGAAACTCTACACTAAAATGCAGGCAAGTGTTCCCTATGTGAATTCTCTCACAGTAGGTGATGCAAACAGCTTCCTTTAGGCTCATGGTATACAGATGTGTGTGCACAGCCCATGTGCTGCGTGTGTAGCAGATATAAAACCATAAATTAGTCCATTTCTCAACACTAGTAAAACATAAAAGTAACAAAATTAAAAATAAAATTATGCTGCACAGTGTGAAGCATTCCAAAAATAAAAAAGAACATTTTGAAAGCAAGTGTACCTGATCATGCTTGGCAAAAAAGAAAAAAAAGCTGTGCGAGCAAAATTAATGGAAGATGGACTGTTCCAGAAAAGGCTTTTCTTGCACTGTCTATTTGGCAACCAACTGTGCCATTAACAAGGATTCCTCTGGCAGGTTGCCTCCATGACCTCTAGCAACTGAAAGGTAGCAAGCACAGCTAATACTTGTCATTTGAGCTCTTAGCCAAAAAACTGAAAGTATCTGGGGATTGGTTCACTTTGATCACAGCCATCGAATCAGGTAAACTCAAGTGTTTGCTGCTAAGTTCACAGCATCCCTAGTCCCTTGTATGTTTACTCGTCTCCATAGATGATTAATTGATGCACTGGGATGTTAGGTGACCATGCATAGAAGTCAAACTTTACACCCATTGGTGTAATGGACCAGAGCACTGACTCCTCTTCACCAGGAAAAGAGGCTTAAGACTTGAATGACAAAGAGGCTGAGCACCTGGTACCACCCAGGTGAAGGCAGCTGAGATGCCTCCAGGAATTCCCTTTGATGCGAGGGCAACTCAGGTAGTTCTCTCACCCTAGAATATAGTCCTTGCCTCCCTCCTTAGACTCAGTCCCTGAATGCTCCAACCAAGGAACCACTGCATCACAAGAGGTCTCTCCACAGTACTCATTAAGCTGCCCAACCACCCCATCCCTGTTGGAGCACTCACTGCCAAAACAATGCACAGTGCCTTTAAGAACTAGTAGTCTGCCTTAGAAAGGCAGTGCATGCATCTCCATCTCCTGGCTTTAGTATTTAAGGTTTCTGTTCACCCTCAACTTTAGTTGGAACAACATCAAAGCTATCATACTGTTAGCGGTCACCAGCCCAAGTAATTGGATTCTTGCCTTTACACCTAGACCTTAACCTTGAACAGGACAATGGGCTTAACTTTAAATGTACCAGTTTAAGAGATCTGATGATTGCTGCCATTTTTCCACATTGAAAAAACAATAATGAAGATGACGAGGATTCTGTGTGCTAACCTGTGAAGAACCTTTTCTAACCACTGCCATCATGCACATATTCTTTTCACTATGAATCCAGTAGCTGTTTAAATCAAGGGGCCCAGCATCAGGGCTGATTTATCTTTGGGAGTAAAACATTCCATTTATAAAGTTCTGCAAACGGTCATTTGTGATTCAGACTGCATTTTCATACATCTTAACTGTTCAAGGGCTCCATGGAATTTATTTGCCTCCGATACTGTTTAGTTCTCTCTTAAAAGTGAGTTATTTACCTCAGAGAGAATTTTTAACATTTGCCTTAAGGGAAATATTTAACTCACTCCATATATCAATTAGAGCTTAACCTTGAAGCGTCTCCATAGCTTTTTGTACTTTGTCTTATTTTATTTCTATAGCTTATATGATTATTCCATGTATAATAAATATGAGCAAAATTAACTAGGTTTTTTTTTTATTTGAAAAGAAACTTATAAATAATCAGTAACGTGGAGGGTTTGGAGTCTGTTTTCAGATATCAAAAATAATTTTAAAACAGCAGTACCAGCATTCATTGTTTAGGAAACTTTTCTTCAGAAGTATAGATTTATCTACAATTCCCACAAGAAGTATTTGTCAAATATGCAGTCTGATCTTCAGCATATCTACTCAGAAGTAAGATCTACTGAGTTCAATGCATTTTAAAAGTTTTATTCCCACACACATTCAGTTCATCAGGGTTTTATTTCAAGTACTGTGAAGGATCAAGCTAAATTGAATTAAATCAAAGTGAGCAGTTCACTCTCGTCACCCAGCCATAGGGTTGCCAGGTCCATCAGAAACACCCACAGGAGGGTGGGGGACATTCCAGGAGTGGGAAGTAACGTCACACGGTGATGTGGGGGGCAACACTCTGGTTTTGGGTCAAACCTCTATGGTAAAATCAGCCTCAAATCATAGAGTTTTGCCCCAAAACCAGAGTTTCGCTCCCCAGCATCACCGATATGCCTACTTCACTTCCAGGTGATGTAGGCACATCATGTTTATTTCCAGCAACGTCACTGTTGGGGGGGGATTTCTTCCCAATGGTCAGCTGGCCAGCAGTGGGCAGGAGCCCACAAAACTGGGGGATCCCCTACTCCCAACTATGGAATGGCAGCCCTACTGCCTGAGCATTCGTAGAATTATTTTATGGTTATGCCAGGAAAGGTTGTTTGTGTGTGTGAATTATTTTATGTATTTTATTTATTTAATGAAGACACTATCTAGTGAAATAGATGGGAATGCGCATGCTCCATTGAAATCCATAGCAGAACTTCCAAATGGTTGTAGTCTAGCAGGGCCATTCTAAGTAAAGTTATATTCTCCTAAGCCCATGGACTTCTATAGACTCAGAAGGGTGCAGTTTTGCTTAGGATGGCACTGTGTTTAGCATGGTGTAAATAGCTGCCCACAAACTGGGTAAAACAGAAGCAGGGGAAAGGTTGATACTCAAACAACAGCCACCAACATCAGAGGTATGTAGGAGTGCCATTCAAAGATGGTGCTGAGACTGGCATATTACGCAAGAGCCTAAAGATCCAATGTGTATTCCAAAGTTATTTTAGCCACTATACCAGGACACTCCTAAATAGCTAATGTTTGATAATGACCAAAGCCTGTTCTACAAGGCTGTTATTACACACATCAGTGGGCTGCACTGATCAGCTGGGTCTGAGTCTCAGATGAACACAATCTGCAGTGGCAAGGATGTGCATTCATTTTTTGTTCCAGTGGAGAAACCACTCGAAGTCTTTCCTTTGGATAGCAGGAAGCCTGATTCAATAACCTGCTAAATTCTAGCTATAGGAATGCTAATGCTAATTCACTGTGGAATCTTCAGGGGGCTCCTGGAGATCTCCCAGAATGCCTTCCAGGAGGGCTCCCAGGATGCACCTTCATGCCCCATAATGCACCTGTGTGTCCCAAGATCCCCCTGCCTGACCTGGGCAGACCAGGTCTTAAAGGAGTAGAGAGAATGATGCAAAATGGGTGGAGACACAAATTTAATAAAGAAGAAGAAGAGATTGGATTTATACCCCACCCTTCACTACCCAAAGGTGTCTCAGAGCGGCTTACAACTCCTTTCCCTTCCCCTCCCCACAACAGACACCCTGTGAGGTACATGGGGCTGAGAGAGCTCTTGACAGAAACTGCTCTTTTTCAAGAACAGCTCTTATCAGAGCTACGTCTTGCCCAAGGTCATCCAGCCAGGTGCAAGTGGAGGAGTGGGGAATCAAACCAGTTCTCCCAGATTAGAGTCCACGCACTTAACCACTACACCAAACTGGCTCCTCACCTATTGGTGCTTGCTCCAAGTGCTTGCTCCAAGGAGGAAGGGTCTCTTGGTGCTGGTCCTTGGAAGAGAACAGACTGCTGAGCTCTGGTCTTCAGTCCAGCAGCCATTTTTGACCATGAGGTCTGGGGAAGGCCTGCAGGGAGCCAGAAGGTAATGGAAAAGCTTTAGAGAATTTGTAACTTTCTAAGACTAGGTGCCCACCTGCCCACCTGACGAGAGGACTGCATGCTAGAGCCAACTTGCTGCTGCCACCGGACCACACCCACTCAGCAGCCATGTGGTCCACAGAACACCGGCCTCATAGGCAGTCCCAATGCTCTCCCCCCAGTTCTGGAACCCACAAAAGCGGCAACAGGGTAAGTGCAGCTGTGTCTTCTGAACATGATATATATTCATCTAAGCAACATTTAAAAATACAATAAAGAGGGTACCTGTCATGATTCAAATGACTCCCTTTGAGAAGGAAGGAATGGTGCAAAATGCTTCCAACATACATTCAACTCAGTAATCCCTATATTAGCCTTTTAAATTAAATCCATATTAATATTTCCATATTGTAAGTATTACAGTATAAGAATTAGTGAAGAAAGTTTGCCTCTGGCAATGGACTCCAATAGGTGAGGATGGAATCAATGCATGGCCTGTTACTCATTGAAAGGTACTATCCCTATCAGAGTCATACGAAACACCATTACACCCTTCTAAGTCCACTGAAATCCATATTTGCCCTATCATTTAAACAATGAAAAATGAGAGGGGAAAGAGACCAGGAAAAAAAATCAGATACAGAGAAAGTTATATATGGAGCCCTCGCTTTAGGATGGGATTAAACATAGGATGGGATTAAACATAAACGCTTAAGATCAGTGAGGCTACCTAGTCATCCTTGAAGTTATATTTAAACCAGAGATTCTCAAGTTGTACTCTTAGCCAAATCATGGGTATACCATAGAACATAAGCTGAATTTCCTCTTCACCCATAGCCTGTTTCTTGCATCAAAAGTGTCACCATATCTCAAAGGAATTTGCAACTGGATGACTGATAGCAGAATCCTAAGCAGAGTTCCACCCTACTAAGTCTTTTGAAGCCAATGCGCTCAGAAGGGTTAAACTTTGCTTAGAATGTCACTGTTAATGTTTGCTGCTAGTTAAATACATTTAATTTTAAACTAACCCTTCCAGTGGTTTATGATTGATTATAGAATGGAATGTGGATAGAACAATATCAGAGGACCAGTCAATCCAAGTGAACTAGTTACTTATCTTTGGTTGAATAGGATAGTATCTTAAGTTCAAATATCTTATATGGCCAAAGAATAAGTCAGAAACATTCTGTTTCTAAGGATTGACAAAAGTTTTTGCAGGATTCTGGAGAATGAGGTATATATACAGTATACAAATTCGATTGCAAGGAAAAAGGAAAAAAACAGGTGCAAAGAAATCAGCAAAGGTGTGCACCTTACTTCTGGTTTTTCCCTGGTACAACATTAACCAGCCGGTGCTAGAATAAAACATGCTCCTAATAAAATTACTTTGGCAAAAAAAACTACAAAATTATATTTGGAATGTTTTTACTACCTCAGCCCAGTGCCAAATCCCAACCATCACCAAGCAAATCCATGTTTCTGGCAGTGGAAGCTAATGTTCCACACTAAAACTAAGATGTTATAAAATCAACATCAACTGAAGGAAATTATCATCATTAATCATGAACATGGTTACTATGGGAGGGGATGTTCTACCCTAAGAACATATCTGTCTCTGGTGTAGTATAGATTCTCCATTGAAGTCCATTGTCTGAGCCAACCATGTAATCTGTTTTGGTCCACTGTGTTCTCTGGGCTAACTATCAAACACATTTTCTGTATTACATCAAAAACTGAAAACCTGCTTTGAAAAGAGACCAGTGTGGCTTACAAAATGATTGTGTACACCAAAAACAACAGCACTTCTATTATACCACCTTCAGTTCTGTTAACAACTGTCATCTGGTTTCACTTCCAGAGGAAACTTTCTTCTCTCTGATCAAACGGGCGCATCCTTTTAAGGCTATCATTAGTGCACTCAAACAATCTGTAAGTGTATGGGCATCTTGATGATTGCCCAACCACTAAAGAACTCCCTTTCTGTATACAATCATAAAAGACAAGTTTGAGCATCTTTCAGAACAGCCATACAACTATTTTGGGTCTGATATTTGATGACTACACTATACTCAGCACACATTATATAATTTATATGGGTCTTAGTCATTACTGTATGTGTTTCTATTTATCATTCCTTGCACATAGCCTTTGGGAACAAAGTGAGTCAAATAATTATAACATATATAATAAAGTTGGTAATTAGTGCCATTTGAAGTCAAGTAGCAAAAAAAGGACTACCAGTCAAGAAAGCCAGTCACAAAATCTCTGGTGACTTGTCAGATGAATCAGAGTGTCCCCAGACTCTTCCATTGCTCGTGGAGTAAACATGGACAAAAGCCAGTGATGTATGAGTACTTTTTCATGTTCCCTTTCAGCAATTCAGTCAGGGACCACATGCCCTGCAAAATTCATGCCCCCTCACTCTGCTTACAATACAGCTTTCCTCAGAAGTTTTACCATGAAGAAACAGTGCTTCATACAGATGACAGCTATAGATTTTTTTAAAATAGCCTTGTCCCAATCTTGTATGGATCCAAAACAAGGCCTCTATACTAGGTTTGCCATGGTTCATACACTTGAAACAGAAAAAGATGACACAGTGGACTTAGGAGGATGTAACTCTTTTGAATACTGCACTGTTAGAATCTATCCTCTACTAACATGTGATTACAGATTTTTAAAGGGCTCTTTTGTTTTCAAAAGATCAGCATGTCTTGTCTCAGAAAAACATAACAAATGAACTAACTTGGCTTTACACACGAACTAGTGTAATCTAATGATCCTCAACCTAATATCATTAAAATGATCACACACTGAAATTTCCAAGCAAACACAAATGTATGCAAAGAACACCAAAATGATTAAAGGCAGCTTCTCTACCAGCACACAATTCTTACAGCTTAAATGATGATGACCAGGCCGATAGCTAGGGTGGTGTTTGGTTTGTTTTCTTGTGGGGCAGACACAATATCAAATAAAAAATAAAATAAACATGAATTGCAGCTCTTCAGACCTGAACTGTATTTCACTCCCCACTGATCAGCTGTTAAACCTAACGGCTATTGGTCAAGGAGTGAAACTGCCAAAAGTGGCAGGGCAGCTTTCCTTTCCTTCCTCTGCCCCAGACAGCAGCTGGGAGGCAGTTTCACTCCTTGACCAATAGCTGTTAGGTATAACAGCTGATGGGAGGGGAGTAAAACCTAACAGCTGATTCCCTGGAGTGAAACTGACCAGAAGCTGCAGGGCAGCTTCCCTTTCTTTCCCCAGCCTCGCTGCTGCTGCTGGGCTAAGCACACAGGGGGGGATGGGGTTTCAGGGGATTGGGGAGGGCTTGTGGTTGGGGGGGGGGTTCTGCCTCCAAATGCCCCACTGGGGCTATGGGCCAATTTATGACCATATATTTTATTTATTTTTATTTACATTAGACTTGATATCCCGCTCTTGTCCCATGGCTAGGGTCTCAGAGCGGCTTACAGGGTTTCTGGTGCTAATCACCTGTGTTCCTAGCTAGGGCCACAATGTATGAAGGGGGGGTGGGACAACCTACCGGCACCCCCTCTGTGGTGGCTATTGCTGTTTCTCCGTTGGCTCGGCATGGTCGGGTCTCCTGGCCCAGCGGGTTGTAGCCATCTCCACTGCTCAGGTGATGTTACAGTGCAGGCGTTTAACTGCCTGCGCCACCACACAATTTTTATAATTATAAACGATGGTGACCACACAAAGAAACTAATAATTGACTCCGAAGAGATGACTTAGGGTGCCATCCACATGTCGCAATGTCAGTGGCAAAGCTCTAATTGATTTTAATAGCTGCCTCTCCAGTTTCCAAAATATGAATTGTGAATTGCTTTTCTAGCAATGCATGCAGGAATGTTACAAAGCCAGTTACATTACCAGTTTCATACCATATATATATTGTTGTAACAATGCAGCACAAAGGTAAGTGGGATGATGATAAAATGTGGTGAACCAAAATATAAAGCGAAATTATAGCAGCCAGCACACTCTGTCTTCATATTATTTCATTTTTACAGAATACATTTGATATTAAATCAGCTTCCCCATCTTCCATCATCTTTACTTTCACTATAATTGTCAACCTTTTACACAGTCTCTGCTCCTTCTATCTTGCCACAAACCATTGTCAAAGAAGAGGCGCATATTCAAATCTAGTTTTGCAATTCCTAACTCTAGCTTATGACTTCTGGCTGGAATGTACATTTGATTTTAAAATGTCTCTCATCCATTTTCTATTCTGCATAGAGAAGGGGAGTTCAGAGGCATTTTCCAAATACCTACTTGCATCTCCTCGATTTCTAGGCTTCCATCGATATTTAATCATCTATCTTTTCTGTTTAGCCTTTCAGCAACCCTCCCCCTACAATCAATGTATCCATTTATCAATATATTCAATTTGTTGGCTGCCCTTCCCTGCAAGCAAATCAAAGATAAATACAATATAATTGGACTAAAACAATGTTAAAATAGTTTTTAAGTCAGAAAAACAGCACTAAATCCAAGATTATGATAGTCTCCACATTTTGATGAAAGATGATTATGAATTTCTCATCTTTGCTGTTTTGACTCAAAAATCCCATTTCATTTTTGCTTCTCCCTGGTGTGAGTCTTCATTGTCTCCTTATGGCAATTATTTTCCTGTTAAATTTGAACAATTTTAACATTACTTTCATGTATTTGGCATACTATTTTAACAGAGGAGCAGCTGTGGTCATCGTCCATAATGTTCCAGTCCCTTACACAAAGAATCACACTGGAAACATTCATGATGGGATTCACATGAAGCCTCTCTCTACCCAGAGACAGAGGTCCATCAGTGGCTATTAGCCGCAAGTTATAGATAGGAACTCTCAGTCTGGGGCAAGTGATGCTCTGTATTCTTGGTACTTGGGGGTGGGCAACAGTGGGAGGGCTTCTAGTGTCCTGGCCACACTGCTGGACCTCCTGATGGCACCTGGTATTTTTGGCCACTGTGTGACAGAGTGTTGGACTTGATGGGCCATTGGCCTGATCCAGTATTGGCTTCTCTTATGTTCTTATCCCCAACTCCTCCATTTTTCTCTGTAAGAGTGTGGAATATGACTTCCTCTTCATAGCATCTGAAGAACTGAGCTCTGACTCACAGAAGGTGATACTAGACCAGAAGCTGCCCTGAACCTGCTTGCGGGGAGGGTGGGGTATAAATCGAATGAATAAATAAATAAATAGAATAAACATTGTTAGTCTTTGGAATGCAAGCCACTGGATACTATTTTTGCACCATTTATTATAGTGAATAAACAAACAATAGCAACATATGAAAACAAGAAGAAGCTCAGGATGTTAGACTATATTGGTATGTTTCTGTTTTTTATGTTTAAGTTGCATATTTGCATGTATTTTGTAGGCTGCTTTGAGTCTCCCAATGGGGAGAAAAACAAGGCATAAATACCTAAATAAGTAATCACATTGCTGAAAAAGGATGCTTCTTTTTTGCTTCTTCAGTGATGACGCTATAGAATCCACCGTCCAAGGCTGTCATTTCCTCCAGGGGAACTGATTATTGCAGTTTTAATTCCAGAAGAACTCAAGAAGAACACCTACATTCAACCCAAATCTCCTTCCACTATCAGAAAGATGTTCCCATCCTATCTTCCCTGGTAAAAAAGCCTCTGGGCATGCTCAGACTGAATGTCATTGTCTACCTTTTCCTTTACTTGAAATATTCTTAGGCTTGACATAAATGTGACAAAAATGAGGTTAAAGAAATTTTATGTGTTACTATGCATTCAGCATCTTGTTTAAACTGTGCTGTTCCCTATGCAAAGCAACTACACTAGTGTTGCTCAAGTGTTTTGCTGGCATGCTAACTAAGCACATGTACCTGCTTTGCATGGGTAACAGCCAGTGTTCCCTCTAAGCTGAGTAAGTATGAGCTAGCTCACAGTTTTTTAGCCTCTGGCTCACACGTCTTTGTCTTAGCTCAGGAAGGATGGCTCCAGAGCAAACTAATTTATGAGGTAGCCAAATCACTTGCTCACAATTTTAATGTCAGTAGCTCTCAAAGTAGAATTTTTGCTCACAAGACTCCACAGCTTAGAGGGAGCATTGGTAACAGCCAAGTTTAAGCAAAATGCTGAATAACTCCATACCCAAAGGTCTTCTGTCTCTCTAGAATTGAGTTTAAACCAGCTCCTTAGATCCTTTTGGTGGGAAGGGGAGAGGGACCTGTTCTTCATCTAACTTTTGTCCAGTGCCAAGCACATTTCTGACAACTTATTAGAATAATCATTTAAAATTATTGCTATCTCCTTTTGTGCTGAAGGCTAGCTTTCATTGTAATGATGATTGCATCCAAGGGGTGCTTATGTGCCATATGGATATTCTGGCAGTTCCCATCCATTTTGGCACAATTTTCCTTTCCTTACCCCCCCCCAAAAAGCTTCCATTCCCCCCTATAATCAGAGTTTTTTCATGTTTTCTTTTTTTAAAAAAATCAGCAACTGACACATTGCTATAGCTGTGTCATATTATCATATTACTGATTTCTCTGAATTCCCAGATTTCCTTTTTTTTTTAAAGTAAGACTTTACCCCTATTTGTTAAGAAGATATGCCTTTTCCCTTCTATGTTTACAACAAAAGAGACTAGAGGTGTTTTTAAAAAAGGAATGCTACAAATCCAAAGGACCTAATACATAGCTGGTTAGAATATTATAATTCTATAGTGATGTATCAATTTACTTTTTTTTATTAAAGTCCCAAAAAATCCCTCCAGTGGTACAGGGGTAGTAGTGGCAGAGGGGCTTAAGTGGGAATTAGAAGGTTAGGAGGGAATTAGTGTGGATGCTTCATTACCACTGTGGAATGCCTGTATGTTCACAGTAGTAATGAAAGCTAACCAGACAGTCATTACCATGTGGGAGCAGCTTAGGGCGATTCTGCATTGGCTTTTCCCTCTGTTGTTTTACCAAACCCACATTGGAATAGAAATTCCCTTCTGCATTGCATGCTGCTTTCACTTTCTTTGATCATCGGGTTTTATGGTACCTTCTGCTTTGATTTATGGCTGCTCAGGGGTGACTTTGCCGTCAGTATGGTGTTGCCCTGGGGTATTTGAATGTGGTTTTGAGCCGCACCTTTGGTAAAACAACAGAGGGAAAAGCCAATGCAGAATCGCCCTTAGAAGCATAGCCTTTCAGCCGCCCAACTAAATATGAGATAATTGCCTTAAAATACCTAATGCATATATTTGAGCAAATAGTAGGGAAAAATTGGATCACTTGTGTAATAATTTGATATGATAGTATATGAACATACTTTCTCTACTACTCTTGTGGAGTTTACAGTTCACAGAAGCAACACTCTTGTCTCAGTAGAGTAACATTGGGCAGGGAACTATATAAACTTTAATGAGCAGCAATTTCTATTTCAGCATACACTGTGCTCACAGAAATTGATCTGTGGAGTGCCATGAGTCCTTTTTCCTAATGTGAAACTGCTCATGTGAACAGATCACATGCATGTGCTGTTAAATGCGCAGGGGAAAATGGTCGTGAACAGTAATGAATGAACCAGTTCTAGTATTCAGGTCCGATTGTGGTCCATCTAATTCCACATACAAATTTTCGCCAGGCAACAAAAAATGGAAACTATTCAATGGAGTGTTCTACACTCTGTTCACTGTAAATGAACAAGATAATCTTCTTACTCAAATACCAGTGCTGGATTTCAGAAGGTATTCCTATGATATACTGTGGAAACTGCATACTACCAATCTTGGAGAAGATATGTTGTAGGTGACTGCTGGTGATTCCAAACTAAGCAAGTAACAAGAAAATCTGGACATGGAAATATGGGGATCTTGTACTTATTTTTCTTCCTATTCCAATGAAGAAATTAATGTTTTAAGGGTGGGTTTATTTAATTTCCAGAAATACTTACTACTAGGTATACTTTAATCAATGAAAATATCCACTATCTTTATAATCATTGCCGATGTTTTTTCATAGTTAAATCAAACTCTCCTGATTACAGCTGTCAGCTGAAGGGCCATGCAAAATATAGTGAAAATGCTGAGCTTTCTGGCACTTTTTAGTAATAGGATAGACAACAAGATGCTGTTCACAAAACAATTTGAACAAACAATCACTTTTAAATGAACTAGGAAAAACATGATTAGAAAATGCTGATTAAATAAACTAACTTAATGAGAATATTGAGCAGTTATGTAATTGTGCTAGGAGTTTTGGAATGAGTTCTAATTTAACTGAAAGTATCATTGCCTCTGAGACCAATAACGTCTCCCTTGACTGCCGCCATTTTCCATTTGTTCCATATTTAAGAAGCTGATAAACTTTTCACAGCTGTCAGTTGGAAAGTCTGCCCATGGATTTTAACATAATTTTTCGTTGATTTGTGTTTCCTTTTAAAGAACCCAGTGGAAGGTTTCAGCTCCCCCTCTTGACCATTTGATGTATTGGCAATTTTACTCAGGAGTAGATAAAGGCAGGACTAACTTTCCTTTTTTGTCAAGTGAGATATTTAATTAAAATGAGAGTAATTAAACCCAGCACCACTGCAACCAGAGTAAGCAAGTTAACAGGAAGTATCAACCAGAGATTATTGGACTGTGTGCAGAAAATTTTAGGCAGCAATGCAACTAATTGAGTGATATGTGCAGATGGTGTGTGTAGGTGGTTTACTCAACAGTTGTAGTCCAAATGGCTCTGATGTGGCTACAGATATGCTAGCACTATAATGTATCCTACTAGGAGGGTAGTGGGTATTGCTTAAGTTCTGGGAGCTTTCCTTATTTCTCTAACCCCTAACAAAATTATACTTGTGAATATGGGAAAATCCATGAGTGACAGCACAGCAGCAAGTAATGGAGCTCCATTTTCTCCAACAATGAGGAAATCTGGAGACATGTTTAGGTACTGCCAGTACTAAACTGGCTATTAGGCTCCTCTGGCAAAAGAGGCATGGGTACATCTATGCTGCTCAGCACACCTTCTCACTGATCTATTGCAAAGCTTGACCATTTATGCCATTTGCTGGCCCCTCAGGTTCTCCACAATATAAGGAAGTGGTGTTGCATGAATCTGGAAGCTATGCCAGTAATGGAACTGGAGACCTCCTATAGCCTGTAATCAGAGTACTGGACCATTACCTAGTTTGCACACACACCAAATATGAAATGAAATTGTCAACAATGAGACTAACAGTGCAATTTTACATTTGTTTGCTCTAATGGATTTACTACCATAACTGAGTACCCAGGACTGCCATCTGAAGAAATAAAATTTTGGAAACATATAAACTTGTTTTTTGACAGAATCTAGAAGATTTTTTTGTCACACGAGCTCTACAAAAGAAATTAGAATGAAAATGGTGTCATAAATGACTTCAGCCAGGCACCATGAACCTGACTTACAAAATCTCACACACATCAGCAGTCTCAGTGTTCTCAGCTGTGTCTCTCTATTCAGATAGAGGAAAAATATATTGCTGGGAGGTGCAAGGATATCTAGCCCATTTATCTGTGGCAGACATCCTGAGTGAACAGGATAACACATTTAATTTAAAGGAAGTCCTTAAATACAAGGTCCTAAGGTACCTTATTCTGTCTATGGTGCAAAGCCCCAAAGAATTTATCAACAAAAGGATATAATATAATACATTAATGAGGAAAAGAGCTTTTGGCATCTTGATTGTATCTGATGGCCTGTCAGATGTTCACTCTGTCTCTGCATGTCCAGGCACTCAGTTTTCTTGATGGCACCTTAAAGGAAGCCAGTCTTTAGGTATTTCCACCTATCTCTACAGTGCTCTTCTGGCAACTTGTAGCACCTCTTCAAGGCACTGATAACCTCTCTAATGTAGCTGATCTTACTTAGGAAACAAGCATTCTGTAAATTCCCTGAGTGATTATAAGGATGTGATAAAAGACTGTCTGGCTATTTGGCTTCTGTCTATGTACAAACAGCTTTAGCACCTTTCAGAAGTCTAAATGGGATCCCTGTTTTCTAGACACAGTTTGAAATATTAATGAACAGTGCTTACCAGTTAGTCTGCCATGTAACATGAAAGGAAAAGTGCAGGGTAACTATCTTCTTCTGTAACAGACTAAATTAATTTGCACTTTGCTAAAATCCAGAAATGGACATAAATTGCTTGCAAGAATGCCAACAGCACTAAGCGTACCATCACAATACTAATTACAAATTTGTTTAACATTTTACCATTATACTATAAGCCATGAGTTGATGAAATCGGACTGTAAAACCAATTAACATTTTCAGTTGCAGTTGAAAGTTCTAGTGCTTCTGTCTTTTGGAGGGGGGGTTGCAGTACCTGTGATGAACTGAATTTATTCATTATGAACCCAACTCATTACTTTTTTTAAAACCAACAGCAGAACCCATCAGAAACACACTATGATCTAGTCTGTAGTGTATTTGATTTGCATCGAATAAAATCATTGTTTCCTCAAATGGCTACCATTACACATGTACAGTGCAATCCATTGGATAGCAATATATAGAGTGGAGATCCAGGCATCAAGGAGCAAGTTGCTGCCAGCAGGTCATTTGGGAATCAGCTTTACAACTGCCACAAGGAAGCTGAGGAGCCAGTGACAATGAAAAATGGCCCAATGGCAGCTCAATATAAGCCCTAATGAGAAAGTACACCTGAGATCTACACAAAGGTTGAGAGCAGCATGGTGTCAAAACACAAATTCTAGTACTATACCATTCCTTTTCAGTGAAATACTTATTTCACTCTCTTAACTCAAAGAAGCAGCGTTAAGGGAAGGTAAAAAGGTAAAAGTAAAGGTTCCCTTGCTTGAAAGCCAGTCGAATCTGACTCTAGGGTTGCAGTGCCCATCTCCATTTCAAAGCCAAAGAGCCAGCGCTGTCCAAAGACATTTCCGTGGTCATGTGGCCGGCATGGAACGCTGTTACCTTCCCACTGAAGTGGTTCCTATTTATCTACTTGCAATTTCTTGCTTTCGAACTGCTAGGTTGGCAGGAGCTGGAACTAGAGACAGGAGCTCACTCCGTCATGCGACACACTCGGGGCTCGAACTGCTGAACTACCAACCTTCCACAGCCTGCAATTCAGCGTCTAGGGAAGGTACAGACAAGCTATTCAAAGAATGCTTATGTTGTAAGCTGGGCCTTGGTTACAATGAGTATGTAGTAGGCTTCCCAAGTCCCCCCGGGGGGCGGGAAAACCCCCGCCCCAGAGGCCCGCTCCCCGCTGCCGCCAGATCGGGCCCTGGGGGGAACTCCTCCCCGACGTGCGCGTCACCCAGAAGTGACATGACCACGCTGGGCATGCTGGGGGTGGGGCCATGGACATCCGAGGGAAAACTCTATGGTTTTCCCTCGTATGGCCATGGCCCTGCCCCCAGAGTGCCTGGCGTCGTCACATCACTTTCGGGTGACATGCATGTAGCGTGCGCACGCAACTGACGCCGGCTGGGAGCCCCCCGCTCCCGGCAAAAAATGACTTGGCAACCCTAGTATGTAGAACAGAGACCAGAAACCATTATGGTTGGAACCAAGTTCAATAATACTTTAACCCCGCCACCCAACAGTACAGTATATCTCCTGCTGAGGGGGAGATGAACCTTTTGGTTTCCATAGTTTAACAATACCATCTTAAGCAATGTTATGGCCTTCTAAGTTCATTGAAGTCAATAGGTCGGATCCAGACTAAATTTTCCATCAGTAGAATGGAACTTTCCAGCTTCCCCCTCATCACTGCAGCCCACTGATCTCCACAAAATACTGGGATGGCAGGGAACCTTGAGGAATGACATGAGGGGGGTCTACAGCAGGAAAGGAAAATTGGTGAAAATTCCCAATTCAGTCTGGCTTCAAGCCAATAGGCTTAGAATGGTTGAACTCTATTTAGGATGGCACTGAAAGTGTCCTAATTGGCATCTGCACCTGATTGTTCTGTTCCATTAAACATATGCATTACAAAGTCAAGATAGTATCAAAAGTTTCTTAAGTGAGGGTTAAAGCAAAAGGGTCTTTTTAAATAGCATTGGTACTTTTTATTGGGAATAAAGGGCAAAAGAGGCAAGCAATCGATACACCACCAATGCCAAAGTTTTCACCCCATCACACTTACAGTAATTCAAGCTCCACCTAAAATAACACTAGTACATTAAAGACCAAAAGATCAGGAAAGGGTTAGAAAATTGGCTATAAATAAGCAAGGGAGTTTGATCAATGACTCTCGCTATTCCTTAGTGTTTCAGGAGCTGAGCAAAGATAGCATCAGTTTATGCATCAATACGTTGCAAGCATTTTTGTTTGTTGGCCTCGTTAAAAGTTTTAATAACATGCTTTGCTATGGTTATATGTCTTAGCTGTCTGGGGAATTATGGGAGGACGTTTAGCTTCAAAGCTTTCTCCAGGACCCAGAATCTAAAATATTTCAACAGCATCATCCTGTCTAAAGATGATTGCAAAGGACTGGGGTCAGATTATTCCCAAGAAGACAGCCAAAGAGGGGGCACCCCTCTTTGATCCTTCCAGGGCTAATAAAAACTTGGGAGTTTTGAGTTTCCATACATGGAAGGGTTAAAGAGGGGAGATTAAACCTCCTCTTCCCTATTAGTCCAAACTGGAGCCATGTGTGGTTGCAGGAAAGATCCAGTCATAGATCTCCTAGCTCCATGTCTAGATTGCCTTGTAGACATTTGCACTGTGACACTGAAGTCTGACAGCAGCACAAGGTCAGTTTTGAAGCTTGATTTGCATTTCCCCATGGTTTGGACACTCATTGCAGCAGAGCAGAGGGAATGTATAAACCAATCTTCCCTGTAAAACAAAGCTGCTTTGCATCTACTAACACAGACCAAGATCTAAAGAGCTACATAAATTCACACCGGGTTTGCACTAGTTCTGTAGTGTGAGACCCCCCTGTCATATGAAAAACGGCTTTTGAAACTTCACTCAAGTTTCAAAAGTAATCCGCCACATGGGCTGGGGGCTGATACTACAGTTCTGTTCCTTGGAATAAATTTGCAATGGGTTAATAGTGCAAACAGACAGAAACCAATCTCAAGACTGGAAGGGCATTGCAAGTTGAATGACTCCCATTCTTCCCACCTGGATCTAAGATCTAATGTATTCTCACTTCTCTCACTGTCTTCTAACCAATGAGAAAGAACAACAGTTCAAGGTAATTACACATCAAACTGCAGTAATTATCATTACAAATTAGCAACTAAATGATTCAGAAATTTCAAAGTGTGAAAATGACCTTTTCACATTCTGTATGGCAGTGATAAATTAGACACCTTGATTTGGGGAGAACTGATACCCAGCTCTTTGCTGGCTTCAGCTGAATTTAACATTTAAGTTAAAATAGTCCATAGTACAGAGCCACATCAGTGTTAGGATGGTCTTGCAATCCTTGATCAGAAGGGCTTTTATTGGTGAATTACAATACATCAGGCACCTTTTTCCTTGCTCCTTCCATCATTTTTTGAACTATGACAGCATTCCTGGCAGAACAGAAGCAGAAGAAAAATGCAGCTGTGATGTTTATCATTAGATGCAATTAGCATAGAATCATTAGCCATTTATACATTCTGCATAACGACTATGCACTGTGGAGCCAACTACATATATAGTCATTAATTCACTTTGTGAACAATTGCATGTTAAACAGTTTGGGTTTGATGGGTCTGGGGGGGTTTACTTTGCAAATTGTTACAAGTTTAACCATCCATGGGCTCAATGCAGCATCTACCTGCTGAGAAGTGTAATATGCAGACATAATTTCCATCACTTGTCCCTCCTACTGTTAGATTAATTTCACTGCTGTGCTAAGAGCTTTCATCATCGAATCTCTCCCACTGAAGCACCCTCCACACACGGTGCCTTGCTACATGGGATCTGCTTTTCCATGATGAGAACTGTGTGTGACCATTAACAACTGTGTTAGTTGGGGCAACTGTGATAGCCTTTCCACAGAAGTGGCATGGGTTTCATAGATGAAACCCTTAAGATCAACCCACCTCTGCAGTTGCATCATTCATCCAGAGTACCTGGCAGAGGCCATGGAAAAGGCAACTCCCATGCAGCCAATGATTGCAACTAAGGGCTGGTGGCTACACTTGAGGCAAAGACATTTCAAACTTCTGCATAAAATACTTTGGGGGGTTTTTTTCTCTTTCATCAATAGTTTCTTTCTTTTAGAATTAATTTCTGGCCTCAGATGGAGGGCTGAGACTGAGGCAATCATTCTTTTCTAAATGATAAATTCCAACTGGTATGAATCACAGGATGCTGAAGATGTCAAAGAAGATCCATCAGTCTCTGCCAGCAGGAGACTTATCCTTTCTGCTGTATCCTTACTTTAATAAATGCAGCAAAATTACCGCAGTGCTATTATGGTTGAATGGCAATTTGCATGTGTATTTTTCAACATTTTCAACTAACTCTGGTTGATTGCTCTTACACATGAGGGGCTCACCACCTGCACTGTATTAGTTACAGCACTTCAGATTTAAAAAAAAAAATCCTAAGGAAAGACAGACATTATAGAGACACCATACCAATATAACTTGTATGTTTAATAAAATACAGGTTATATAACCTTATGCATCTTCAGCATATTCGCAGGCACTAAGTTATACAATGTCTCTAAGCCATTTCTCAGGTGGGAGGTTTATAACCAACCTTCATTCAACAAGACACACAAAGGTAAGGCTAGCCCGATCTCATCAGATCTCAGAATCCAAGCAGAGCTGGCCATGATTACTACTTGGATGAGAGACCACCAAGGAAGTCCAAGATTGTTATGCAGAGGCAGGCAATGACAAACCACCTTGCTTTGAAAACCATACAGAGGCCAGACGTGCTGGAAAATGCGGGGGGAGCGCAGCTATTTGCGCCGTCGCATTCTGATGTGCTATTATGCGATCAGACGCGACGGCGGCTTCCCCGCAGCAAAGAGGACAACAGGGGAGGAAGCCGCGCACCAGCGCGATCACATCAGGAGGTTTCCATAGGCGGCCCGTGGCAAAGCGTTTGCTAGTACATGCGGTGTACTAGTTTTTTACTGCACGGCTTCAGCGGCTTGCCACGGGGTTGCCATGGGAGTGCTACGCCTCCCAGATGCTCCCGTGTGATCGTGCCCGGATACTCCGCGGGACTCCCGTGCCTTCAGCGGGGCAAATGCTCTGTGTGACAGGGGCCAGAGTCACCATAAATTGGCTGCACCATGTCCTCCAGTCCATCAGGCACATCAGTTTCTATATGTTGTAAAAAATAGTTAAAAGTGTTTAATACTCAGAGTATCAATGGATCTTGCTCTATTGGAAACAAGAGATTTCTTTGCCTTTAAAAACCTTTATTTCTAAGGGTAATGGTACACGGGAATACTACAAATAAAGAAAACTCTAACAGCTACATTTTCTAAGTTCTCTATAGTCAACACTAACACAGAGATAACACAGAGATAATGGAGAATCTGTCCTTCTTCTTGACCCCTAGAAAGGAAGTCACCTGAAAACAAACAACCAATCACTTATCACAACAGAAGTTACTTTTCCCGGGCTAATTCCCCATAGGCTCAATGCCAGGTATCCCTTCCAGGTAGGCTTACCAAGTGCCGGCGGGGGATCTGCGTGTCTTGGCAGGATCCCTGCCGCAGGGATGGCGACACACGTTGCACCGCTGTCGCCAAGATGTGATGCTACATGTCACTCTGGCAACGGGGCTGTTTGGGTGGGTGCAACGCGTGTCGCCATCCCCGCGGCAGGGATCCTGCCAAGACATGCAGATCCCCCGCCAGCACTTGGTAAGCCTACTTCCAGGTCAGTCTAAACAATAGCAATACTAGGCAAACAAGTTAACCCTATAATGACTGGATTGTCAGACATACAAGTTAACCCTATAATGACTGGATTGTCAGACAAATACATACATTTCCAACACTATATAGGCAAGAGAGGATAATCTCTAATAATCTTAGGCCTGATTCACATAGGCAGAGACATGAGGTGGCAATAAGATGGCAGAGACCTGAGGTGGTAGAATGGATTGTACCACTTCAGACTGTAAGTGGAGGAGCATAGAAGACCACATTTTGAAATACTTACCTATGTCATAAACAAACAAAAAATTAGCATGGCAAGCAAAGAGAATATCTGTCCCTTCTGTGCTAGCTTTCTGTTTGCATTAAGTTTTACTACCTTGTTGCTGCCCCATTCTCTTGCAAGTGTAAGCCAGACACATCACTAGTGACAGCAGTGTCAGGCTTTCACTAAGTACAGACCACAGTCTTATGCAATAATGCAAAACAATCTCATCACAGACTTCAGTCTAATCGCTAAGACAACATACAACACTGTTGTTCAATCAACCACTTGCTTGGCCGATAAGGAAGGCTTTCTTTTCCTACCAGTTTTTGAGTTTGTCCTCAGCATAGAGTTTCAGATCTCATGTAAATACTTTAATGGAAATCTAGAAGAACAATCCAAAGGTTTGCTTCAATACAAAGTAAAGCAATTAAATCAATTGAACTTAAAAATGGCTAATTTTGTCTGGACTTTGGCCATAATATATGAGTTAAAATCTTGAATGTTATTAACAATTTAAAAATCCTATCTTTAGATTGTGTTGATGAGACTTTTAAATTTAAGATAATGAATGGCACTCTATGTCAGCTAGGCCTCTAGCTGCCATGGAGTAAGGGGGTGCCTCTGGAATGTTAGGTTTCTTTTCCCTGTGCCTTCAGTGCTTTTTTATCTCTGTAACATAAGCATTTGGCCTTGGTATCTAGCATCAGCTTTCACTTGGGAAAACAGACCCGTTAACTTTGGTGGGCTTTTACCTACTCCTTGATTGGCTCCAGGCCATCAGGGGATCCTCTTGAATTATGTATATCTGCTTGCTCTGCACACTTATTGCCAGTTCTAACAGGAGATGTGTAAAGATAATCTGCATACTTCGATGTCTCAATAAACGTTACTTTGTGTGAAAGTTGTTGGGAACTGATTGCTGCACGATTCTAACACTCTACATCCCTCACAGTATGACGATTAGAATATCTTGTTCATATGGTGGATTTACAAATGAATTTGTGACACTTAGCAAGCAACTTTTTGGAACATACTGGTATATGCTAGTTGCTGATGACAGCAGAAAGAGATTTCGGCATTTTAATAAATAAGATGTTTATTATGCCAAGAGAAAGAGCCTAATGCCAGGCTGCAAACTGAAGAAACAAAAGAGATGCTCTGGGCAAAAGAAACCCCACAGTAGAAGTGGAAGATAGACTATCTAAAGGTTTAAAAGAAGTAAGGCAACTTTGAACTGTACCTTGAACTTGCTAAAGAGATGATAAATTTATTTGGGGAGGGAGGTGGCATAAAAGTTTTCATTTGTGCAGCTAAGAGGGCAAGTATTATTTTTTTTGTTAAAAACAACCTACAGAGTGCTGATACTATTAGATGCAGTCAGAAAGCAAATGACCATAATCAATGGAGTGGCACAGAAAAGGACTCCGGAGAGAGAGGTCCATGTCCAAGGTCACATACAAACAAGCTTGACCCAAGTGCTAAGAGATTGGACAAATTGCCAGGAGAACCACGCTTCAGAATCAAAGTCATTGCCCTGGTTACAATTGAATAGATGGATATAGGAGGGAACAGAAGCCATTCTAGCTTTATCGTAGAAACCTAAGGGAAAGGTGGAAGGTTTAAGAGATTATCTATAAAAGTTCACATAGAACATGAAACTGTGGAAGTTCTCTTAAAATCAACATTTTCTTCTTTTGTAGAATGGCTGTAACTGTTTCTTAAATGACCACAGAAAGCCTATCTTCTCCATTGTGGGTGTATATTTTATTTCACAGAGTTGAACTGGCAGACCACCATTTCAAAAACATTATGAAACTGCTGCACCCTTTAGAAAGCCAACTTCTTCTTTAAAATGAGGAAGGACCCTAAGAGACACTTGGCAACTGTGCCTTGGAATTTTAGGGGATATCTTATCCAAAACTTGTATCAAGGTCCTTGTGCCCCACATGAATTACCTACACTGTTCCAAACTTAGCTTTCTAGAGTTAAACACTGGCATTTAACAAAGTGACCCTTGAACCATTAACAGCAGTCCAGTGTGCTCCTACAGTCTTTAAAAGTAGATACAGAACCTTTGTTGCTTAGTGATAGAATTATAGCTTTTCTGGTCTAGTGCATTCTACCACCTGAGGTAATAGCTACTGCCAGTGAGGAAGGTATAAATTTTCTGGTGTAGGCCCTTATCTTCCTTCCAACAGACACGACTCAGAGATTTGCTACCAATTACTAGGAGATGAGGGGACAAACAGAGGAATAATATAAATGGTTACAAATGAAGTACAAAAAAGGAACAAATAAAAATTTAACCAACCTGAGCTCAAAGAAGGCCAGGATGAATCATGAGTCTCTGCCTGTAGGGCAATTGTATACTGCCTAAATGGTGCCATTGGGCCATGACTAACTATTCCAGCAATTGCATTGTTCTGCTGACTCCGAATAAACCAGAAGTACAAAAGAAGATATTAAAGACGTTGTTTTTGATCTGAAGGTAATGCCTTGATTTAATGGAAACAATGCACTGGATCCATACAGGCAGTGCAGTCTTATGCAGAGTTCCTCCAGTCTAAGCCCATAGATTCCAATGGATTTAGACTAAAGTAACTCTGCTTGCCCTGACCTGGATAGTGCAAGATAGTCTGATCTCATCAGATCTCGGAAGCTAAGCAGAGTTGGCCCTGGTTAGTATTTGGATGGGACACCACCAAGGAATACCAGGGTCACTAAGCAGAGACAGTCAACAGCACACCACCTCTGAACATCTCTTGCCTTGAAAACATTGTTGCCATAAGTCGGTTGCGACTTGACAGCAAAAAAAAAAAAATCTGCTTATGATTGCACTGTAAATTTTCTAGTGGCATGATAGAACTAAAAATGGGAGGCCATTCCTGGAAGAGGAAGAAAGGCTGTCCTCTACAAAGGGGATCCAGACCTAGACTGCTACTTTCCCCACCAATTGGGGTGCACATGTGAGCGGCCTACCAGCAGTGCTCTTGGCCGCCTTGTTTGCCAGGAGCTGTCAGTTTCACTCTCTTGGCAGCTGCTGCACTTGGACTGGCTCTGCTCTGCGGGCCACACACCGGTGCCCTCCCCCGCAGCACTTACCCCCAATCTGGGGGAGACGAGGGAGAATGGCATCATGATGTGATAGTGCCACATGCCCCAGGCTCCCTCCAAGAGAGGAAGGGCTCTGAGCTGGCTACGGGGCTGGCAGTGGCCTGAGGCACCACAGCTTAGGAATCCCCACAAGGCAGTGGGGTGGGGGCTTTAGAGCACCTGGTGGGGCTTTGGGGTATGCAATAGGGGCTCAGCCTCCAAAGCCCAACCGCTGGCTACAGCCCTGCTATACATGTTCACACATGGGTCACAATCCAGTTTTAAAATTCAAGGGTGGCAGACATCAGCAATGTCATCATCACTGCTGTAAGATCGCCTTCCTTGTTGTTTTTTAAATTTGTATAGGAAGAAGAGGAGGAGGAAAAGATTGGATTTATACCCCGCCCTTCACTCGGAGTCTCAGAGCGGCTTACAAACTCCTTTTCCTTCCCCTCCCCACAACAGACACTCTGTAAGGTAGGTGGGGCTGAGAGAGCTCTTTCCAGAACTGTCCTTGAGAGAATAGCTCTGACAGAACTATGGCTTGCCCAAGGTCATCCAGCAGCTGCCAGTGGAGGAGTGGGGAATCAAATGCGGTTCTCCCAGACTAGAGTCCGTGCACTTAATCACTGCACCAAACTGGCTCTCAGGTGCACTAGGGATACTGAAAATAAAAAGGGGAGGGGGGACTTAACCCAAACTGAATTGAATTAAGAACTTAAAGTTTCTTAAATATTGACAGATATACAAAAATATACATTTATTTATTACAAAGTAATTTTAAAAAGAGGTATTAGCCCTGGTGATAGCCTGAATTAAACGTCAAATTGTACAGTGACAGCCAAAAATTACTATTATTGACCCTAACCATATACGTTTTGTTCCATTGGCCTTCTCCAGTGGTTAATTAAATTATATTACTGTGCACTGGCTAAATTGAGATCAAACACCCAACACGTCACTTCTTTAAAAAAAAAAAAAGACCACTACAACATAGCTACTGATAATGTGTTATCCTGCACCATTTTGAGTAAGACACTGATGAAAATCCATTGCAATAAACATGAATAAGAGTACAGCAAAATAATGTAGGGGGAAATTTCCCCACTGCCAGCTACTATTGTAACTTGCTCTATGCAGGGCTACCCTTGAGACGGACCTGAAATCTTCAACTGGTCCAGAATGTAGCAGCGTGAGTTCTTAACGGAATTCCCAACTACAGCCCATATCCAACTGGTGCTCCGCCAGGTGCACTGGCTCTAGATTGAATAGTGGATCAGGTTCAGGGTGTTGGTTTTAACCTTTATAGCCCTACACAGTTTGGGGGCAGCTCTCCTGGTATACCCCCCTCAAAGAGCATTACGCTCACTGGACAAAAACCTACTGACAATTCCTGGACCGAGGATCATTCAACTAACTATGACCAGAACCAGGGCCTTCTCAGCCCTGGCCCCAGCTTGATGAAACACTCTTCCCCCTGAGATTTGGGCTCTGTGAGACCTGTTACAGTTCCACAGGGACTGTAAAACAGAGCTGTTCTACCAGGCCTAAAACTGAAGCTTCTAACGGGTGAGAATGACAGCTTCATCCGATTGGCCCTTGTGCTCCCTCTCTCTCATGCCTCTCATAGAATCATAGAGTTGGAAGGGGCCATACAGACCATCTAGTCCAACCCCCTGCCCAATGCAGGACCAGCCTACAGCATCTCTGACAAATATTCATCCAGCCTCTTCTTGAAAGCTGTCAGTGAAAGGGAGCTAACCACCTCCCTAGGCAGCTGATTCTACCTTTGAACCACTCTGACCATGAAAAAGTTTGGCAAGCCTAGTTTGCACAGAGAATCATCTTTTATTTGGAATAGGGGGTTTAAATGCCCCAATGTATTTTTTTAAGTTTTCAATTTTTTCTGCAAGTCTTGGGGGTTTGTAGGGAAAAAGGGAAATCTATTTTGTGTCAGTATAACTCTGATCTGCAGATTTCAATATCTGCAGATTGGGCCACACTTGACTATTAGAACCGAAGATTATACATTTGCTTGGAATCATACCAGCGTTAGCCATGGAATCTAAGCTCTTCTGAGCTTTTGTGACTGAGAATGAAGCTACTGAGAATGAAGAAAGAACACTTTATTGTATTGATTAAAGTACTTCAGGACATGTTGCCCTAACCTGGATAGGATTCATCTAATCAGATCTCAGAATCTAAGCAGGGTTGGCAATGGTTAGGGCTTGGATGAGAGGCCACCAAGGAAGCCCTCCATGCAGAGGCAGGCAATGGCAAACTGCCTCTGAACATCTCTTGCCTTGAAAAACCTTGAAAATACTATGGGGTTGCCTTGTGTTGGCTAGAACTTGATGGCAAAAAAAGGGGGGGGGACATTGCTGTATAGACCTAGGACGCTGAAATATACAGCACAGACAGCCTGTCATCCATTACCACAGAACACATGTCTACCCAAAAGTATACCTCCTTAGAAATAAAAAGAGGAATTCCCAGCTTTAATGCTTAGGAGGAGTTTGCTCAGGCCCCTCAGTTCAAATGAAGCATGAGGCTTCATTGGGCAGTTGGGTTAAAGTCAGCCATTGGGGAGGCACAGCATATATGCTGGCCATGCCTGCTAGCCAGGCTTTTGCCACTAGAAGCTGACCCACCATCCCTCTCTTTGAACATCTTGCCAGTTGCCAATTTGGGGCCAAGCAAGAATTTGGGGGGCTTTCCCAGATTGGCCATGGGAAAGTCCTTTTTGCCTGCTTCATGATTTTGTACAGGAGGTGGGATAAATAGTCCTGGATTTTGAGTGTTTAGGCCATAATTAGTTTGGCAGGGATAGAGTGGGTTGGTCATGAATGATAGGTAGCACCCTGCGACATCAGGCGTGATGGAGGGTGTGTCCTGAACAACACAGGGTGGGCCTTGGGAAGGTGCCCTTGGTGCTGAGTAAAATCTTCCTGAACCTGGTAGTGACCTTGCAGTACTTCAGGGGAAGGTGTTGAGGCTAGGCACCTTTCAGCACATTATGTGCAAGCAATAAAGAACAAGGTCTGTGGAAGATACTGGATGAATTTGGAGTCAGGGTGGATCTGCGCGACAAAGGCAGCCATGGTCAGGCTGACTAGTGCAGCCAGCCTCCTTTAAATATGTTAACATATTTTAATATGATGTAGATGAGCAGTTTTAAATAAACAAGCTAAATCCATGCTGTTGTTTTGTGTCTTCATTTGCTGTCTGTCTGGGGCCAATCTATGATTCACTGTGGCACTTCTTGCCTTGGCTATAGACCTTCGTGCAATGCATTATTTTTTTAATCATCATGGTCTCTGCACTCTTTCTGTTTCTATTATAGCTCTGAACTCTCAACACTGTCTTTTTCCTAAGACAGTGTTTGAAATTTGATTGCTTACTGCTTCCCCCCAACATCTCTTATTTAAAATGTTCTTACTTTTTGTCCTCTTACTCACAGTGTCTTTCTGAAACTTTCTGCTAGCTTTCATTCCCTCCCCTTCCTTCCCCATATTTCATGTTTACTAGCTGTCATCAGTTTTAATCTGGTGCTTACGCTTCAGGAACACATATGATCTTTTAAGTTTCCTCCCTGCCTTTGAACATGTCACTTTCTTTCGCTCCTCCACTTTTACTAGATCTTCCAGCAGCCCATTTGATTTCCCCTCCTGCAGTGCTCCCTCACACATCTGGGATGCTCAATAATTTAGGTCAGGGCTAGGAAGAGGAGGCCTGGATTTTCTACTGTTTAAAAATGAGGGGTTTTTTTTACTAAGACTGTGAGGATTACCACTTGTCCGGATCTAAAATGATGGCTAAGGTAAGGATTCAGGTACAAAATAAATGAATACAAAATAAACAAATGCAAAATAGTGGTAGAAAATAGGAGACACCAGAAAAATGATGTATCTTGAAATGGAACAAGTTCCCATATATTAGGAGCTGCGGTGGCTCAAGTGGTTAAGACACTGAACTGCAGGCTATGGAAGGTCAGTAGTTCAGCAGTTCGAGACACAGGGTGCCGCATGACGGAGTGAGCTCCCGTCTCTAGTTCCAGCTCCTGCCAACCTAGCAGTTCGAAAGCAAGAAATTGCAAGTAGATAAATAGGTACTGCTTCAGTGGAAAGGTTCCATGCGCCTCAGCATCTAGTCATGCTGGCCACATCAAGGAAACGTCTTCGGACAGCGCTGGCTCTTTGGCTTGGAAACGGAGATGAGCACCGCAACCCTAGAGTCGGATTCGACTGGCTTTCGAACAAGGGAATCTTTACCTTTACCTTTACTTACCCATATATTAAGATGATTAAGATGCAAGTAGAACTCTGTCTCAGTTGCTACAGATCAGGGCTTCAAATATAATTCCTCCCCATTGTTAGTCCCTGGACATCCCCTTCTGCTGATGGTATAGTTTGGCTTCTGAAAGGAGTAAATCCAACCACCCTTCATTTTAACACATTCTGGGCACTACTTGGTGCCATACAAAATGGATGCCAGCAAACACAGACCAGAGAAATGTTTGGGCAGCAATTCTGGAAGGTGTAAAATCATGGGTTTGTCTGCTAATGCCACCTATCCCCACCTATGGTGTCTGAATCCTTCAGATGACTGTAACATACTGGCTGAAACTGAAAGCCATCTGTCGCTGCTGATTCCACCTTAAGTGGCCATAAAGCACACTGCTTAAACAGTGTAAGGCAGACAGTTTTGGGTAGGTTTCTACTGTCTAAATGAGAGGCTGGATCCTTATTGATGTAGTAAAGCATCATTAAAAATTAGTACGAATATTATGAGTCTCTCCCATTTTGGGGGGGATTCAAAATGTAAGAGAAAAGTCAAGGCGTCTGAGAGAGCTGTACTGAGAAGTCTCAAGACAGGGTAAAGTAAAATTAGATACATTGAGTTCCAACCTCTAAACTGTAGGTAATACAGTGGGATAAAATAATATTGAATTAAACATACAGGAGTATACTGGATTAAGGTATACACCTGAATAAATGTTAGGAGTCCCTTTCTGGTGTGTGACCATGTGGTTGCACAGCTCTGTGCACACTGGTGAGGGAGATTGGGGAAAAGAAATGCTTGTATGGGGATCTGGATATGCACATGGGCCTAATTATGGAAAAATTCTAGTCAGCTTCCTTAATTTCTTTTTGCTGAAGATCCACTGGAGTCAAGAGACAAAGACAAATAACACAGAAGCATGTACACAAATATTTGGACAAGATGAAAGAATTCAGCTCAGTGATGACTGTTTAATCGCTTTCATTCTTGGCTCTTAAAAGGGTGAGTTGAGTAAATCTCAGAACTCTGTCATTGATATATGAGAGTAGATAGAGAAATGATATGCTTCTTGAAACCTGGAGAGGAGCAATTACTTATAAAAAGAAAGAAGAAGACTCATTAAATTGCACGCTAGTTACCTCAACATCAGCAATTAGTTTCTGAGCACTTAATAGGAAACAGGGCAATGTCCAACAAGGTACTATTAAGAAATAATAAAAAATAGTTTCTTCTGTGATAATAAAATTTCTTTACCTAATCAAGCTTCTCTAGCTTCTTTAAAATTCAGTAAGATTTTGATCTACGTTATGTCATCTCAAAAATAGCTTGAAAAATGTGGTCTGCTATAATAAGATATGAAGAAGCTGCAATTGGATAGATGTACATTCAGCGGAAACACTGGATTCAGACAACATTTACGGAGCAGCACCAGGCTGGGAAAAAAGCATGTTCAGCTGAGTTTTGCAGAGGTCAGTAGTGGGGCCAGTCTCATGGCTGAAGAATCCAAAAAGTACACATGCAATTTTCTATATAAACTGAGAACTGCTGCAGCTGTTTAAATATAGTATACCTTAATTTTTTGGCAGTGATTACTACTAGTTTCTACTTTCAGTCAAAGCATTTGATTAGTTCTTGTAGATTTTCCGGGCTGTATGGCTGTGGTCTTGGCATTGTAGGACCTGACGTTTCGCCAGCAGCCAAGGCATTCCCCAGGCTGTGGCAAAAATTCTACTTTGTAAGCTACTGGTATTAAAGTTGTGAGCGACTGATTTGGCTACTGCATAAATTAGTTTGCTCTGGAGCCAACTTAGCCTGAGCTAAGACAAAAATGTGTGAGCTGGAGGCTAAAAACCTGTGAGCTAGCTTACACTAACTCAGCTTAAACACTGCCCCCACCCCTGTCTTTTCCCACCTTTGGTTTTAGTCAGGGGTCATTTCCTGCAGGAGCGCACAGGAGCGGAGCTCTGGCAGTAAAGAGCCCAGGGGGCGGGAACATGCAACAAGCCCCACCCCCTGCTCCCAACAGCCCTCAAGCAGAGCAAGAAGCAACCAGGTAAGTTGCAGAGCCCCCCTGGCCCCCCAGTCCAAAACAGTCCAGTGGCACCTTTCAGACCAAGTTTTATTCAGGTAC
>NW_015166528.1:64028-64535 GCF_001447785.1 Gekko japonicus
TCCAGTGGAGCCTAAGTGGTGGGTGTTGCCTTCTGACACACTTCCGGTGATGTCAGGGGGTGTGTCATATGCAAATAAGTTATGCTAATGAGTTATGCTAATGAGCTCCTGCACCTCTTTTTCTATGAAATGACCCCTGTTTTAGTAATCCCATTCACCCTTGGCTGCCTTTACTGTCCCCTTTGCTTAGGGAGATATGTAATTTTTATTTATTTATTTTGTTTGATTTATGACTTGCCCTCCCCAGCTACTGCAGGGCTCAGGACGAGTTACAACATTTTAAAAAAACAACCATAATTTAATATTAAAATAATTCTTAAAACTAATCATATTTTTAGTAAACTAATAATAACAAGCATAGTTAAATAGATGGCACATAGTAATACAGATTAATCATATCCAAACTAAAGAGCAGTGGTCAATGGTGTTTCATCAGATTGGAGGGAGGTGTCCAGTGGGGTGCTGCAGGGCTTGGTTTTGGGCCCGCTAGTTTTCAATATTGTTATC
>NW_015166528.1:65394-97883 GCF_001447785.1 Gekko japonicus
GGGAAGGCGGGGTCTCTTGCGGTGGCCTCATGACCCACCGGGACCCCAGAGCCGCCGGGAAGGAGACAGCCATGGACTCTGTATTAGCCGGACAGGCAGAGGCGATTCTTGTTCCCCCAACAGAAAGTGTCTCTACTTGGGCTCCTGGTAGGATGTCAGGAACAGTCGGGCTTCTTGGTCTCTCTGGGTCGGGAAACGCTTCACCTCTGTTAGTAGCATAGAGGACAGGCTGCGGGAAGAAAGTGTGTGCGTGTGCAGGGGGGTGTCTCTTTTTCTTTATAGAGCTCTCCTCCTCTTCCTTCTCTCCAGGCCCCGTCTGGAGGTTGGCAACCCCTTAACTAATGGGCGCGGGGGGGGCGCCAGAAGGTAGCCCCACCTAGGTTGCAAAAAAACCTCGGGCCGGCCCTGTGTGCAGGCCAAGTACCAGTGAAATCACCCTGAGGTGCTCAGAACAATACATTCTCCATATGAGCAAAATAATCCAGGAACACAAGTAGAAAGGCCATCACTTTCGTGGAAGGTGGCAGGAGTTGACGTAACAGATGACTGCTTCTTAAATGGACAGTTCTATGTTGCCTGCTCCAGAGTGAGCTCATCAAGCAGCCTGGTGATCCTAGTACCTGAGGGCAGAACGACCAATGTGGTCTACAGAGAGCTCCTTCAGCAGAGAGAAAAAAAGTACGTATGTCTCACTTCATTTTTCACACTACAATCTTCCCCATTAGAATTCCTACAACAAATGTTACATTTCAGACTTCACATCATCAGTATTATAACTGTTTTTACAGAACTTAAATACCGTAGCAAAGCACGGGTATCAGACTAATCTTGAATAATCTCAAGGGATACCTTACCTCTTTTGATAGGGCCTTGTTCCAGGTGCTTCTTTTGAGAACAACTCATTCAAGGAACCAAAACTTTATACTGGTAACTCTAAGGATATGGAACAATCTTCCAGAAGATATAATTTTAGAAAAAAATCAAACTTTCCAGATTCATAAAACTGGTAATGAATTACTGGCATGGTTATATCATACATACTAACCTGTTTGTGCTTCTGCTGCTGTTTGTTTTAGGATGTTCCTGTGTTTTAAATTGCTGTATTTTGAATCTGAATGCTATTGTGTTTTCTCTTGTTGCATGGAGAGCACGGAAAGGTGAAGTTAAATTTTTTTTAATGAATATAAATTCTTGTCTCAAAAATACCCAGGAAAATCAAGATTTTTCACTAGTGACACCAATTCTGCATGACAACAAGATACAAAGATCAAAGAAACAGTCACGATTTATTTTCTGTACATTTATTTCGTCTATTAATTTGCAAAGTTTTGAAAACTTTTGGTATTTCTGTCAAAGGAAAAACTAAACAACAAAAGAAGCCATCAGGAGGAAAGTCCAGTTCTCATCTGTTGTCCTTTCAGCCGTTTACAAGGCACTGAATACTCAATTTTTATTTTCTCAAAGGAAAAGCAGCCATTTATTCATTATCTCAGGAGCCTTTGGTACATCTTGACATTTTTTGTACTGGGTGGGTACCAGCTAACTTCACTTTCAAAGAGTTTTAAAAGGTTGTAACATATTGTACAGATAGAATTCTTCTTTCATGCCCAGCACAATCAGCAGCATTTTCTCCCTCTAGTTTTTAACCAAGTCTGTAAATAGTTCTCTAAAATTCAAAAGCTAGCTCACTGTTTTGTGATTTTTAATTAGTCATATCTAAGTAAAGCTTTGAGACACTGTTCTAATTATGCTGAATAAATGTATGAATTATGCAGAAAATGCTTCCAGGTAAGTAATTGGTTAGATCATAATCTCCTACATCACCAATAGTGACCTTTTTTAAAAGGGAACTTTGGAGAATACCTGTAGACTTTATCCATATCCTCAAAGCTACTAAAGTTAGCTGCAGATAAGAATAGTTTTCTGGAGCTGTGGTGGCTCAAGTGGTTAAGACGCTGAACTGCAGGCTGTGGAAGGTCAGTAGTTCAGTACCTGGGTGCCGCATGACGGAGTGAGCTCCCATCTCTAGTTCCAGCTCCTGCCAACCTAGCAGTTCGAAAGCAAGAAATTGCAAGGAGATAAATAGGTACCACTTAGGTGGGAAGGTAACAGCGTTCCGTGCGTCTTGGTGTTTAGTCATGCCGGCCACATGACCACGGAAATGTCTTCGGAAAGCGCTGGCTCTTCGGCTTTGAAATGGAGATGAGCACCGCAACCCTAGAGTCGGATTTGACTGGCTTTCAAGCAAGGGAACCTTTAAGAATAGTTTACTATCTAGATGGGGAACACTCCAGATTTTGGAGGGTGGGGTTTTCAATGACCACTCATGAACCTGTTTTGTGTTAATTATGTGGCTACACTATAACTGTAACCCATTATATCAGGAACCAATCACCTCTCTACAGCCCCAGTAATACCCCTTAAGAATGGTCTTTCAAGATTACCAATACTAGGCACTGCATCTGACCAGGTGCTCACAAGTGGACAGCTTGCTGATGTACTGTGAGATTTTCTGTTTGTGCGAACAGTGGGGGTTTAAGCCTGTTTTGGTAAATTACGTAAGTACAGAATATATTTTCTGTTTACTAGTCATATCCTATTCAGAAACAGAAATGGCAGAAGCCTGAAGCAATAATTTGAGAGTTTTCTGACACATTTCCCACCTGTGAACTCCTGCAACCAGTTAACTCTGGTATTCACACAATTTGCTTTCATTATTTTTCATAATCTCTCTCACCTGGTGACAAATGAATTGAAGCCAATTGAATCAAATTCAAGTCAGGACTATTTCCAGGACCAAAGTTCAGAGATTGTTCTCTTCTCATCCTCTGGCATTTAAATTCCTGTTGGCAGAAAATGGAAATACTAGAGAATTTGTCCTATCTCTACTCAGCTAAGTCCAAGAATCCATTTAATAATAATATTCTACGATTTGTTGCTGTCTTTCTTATAGATAGCAATAGCTGCAATCCTGCTTAAATCCCATTGGATTCAATGAATGTATCTTGTAGTATATTTGTGATGGAGCCATTTGCAGATACTTGCCATGAGTAATGGCAGCATAGTCTATCCCATGTTTTCAATTACTTTAGTAAGATTGAAGCAGGATAACTGCCAATGCGTTTTATCTTTTAATTTTTTTTATTTTCTAATCTACAAAACTACAGGGTCAGGGTAATGTAACAACCTAAAATAAAGAGTAACAAGGATTCATAATACAGAAATATAAAGTTATTGATATGTCTCTGTTATCTTAGTAGTAGAACATGAAGATTACTAATGCAAAAATGTCAAGCAAGCAATCATAAACTCTTTAAGGTGTAAATATCATAAAATTAAAATTATGCATTGAAAATAAACAACAGGCTATCAGAATTAATCTGTTTTGCAATTTCCTTTCCTCTTATCAAAGTCCACATTAATTTTTAAATGGTTTAGGGACAAGAGCCCCTAGTTCTGCTTCAGGATCAGAGAGTTTTGCCAGACTCTTCAAGATGGTATCACAGCCTTCTTCTTCTTCTTTTTCTTCGTCTTTGTCTTCGTCGTCTTCGTCATCTTCTTCGTCTTCTTCGTCTTCGTTCTCTTCGTCGTCTTCGTCACCTTCTTCTTCGTCTTCTTCTTCATCATCTTCGTCTTCTTCTTTGTCTTCTTCTTCGTCGTCTTCTTCGTCTTCATCTTCTTCATCTTCTTCATCATCTTCGTCTTCTTCGTCTTCTTTAAACTAACCCTCAGGTGAGAGACTGCGGGACCAAGTTTCCAGCCCTACCAGGCGTCAATCAAGAAGTCAGCCCTGCAATGTAGGATGCTTGCTAGTTGAGTTCCACAAACAATTATTTTGGTAGCTGTAGCCAATAATACGCCAAGGTATCAGCTTTAAATTGAAGCCCCCAAACCCAAATAACACCACAGAAGTATGATTGATAAGGTTTATTAAAAGAAATGTGCAAAAAGTATACAAATATAGGAGCCGTGCAAAACAGAGAAGAAAATAATAGACAGTTCATATTATAAGTTTCGCTTTCAACGCCATTTTTTCTGCTCACTGCATCATTGTTTATACAAGAGGAAAGTTTAAAAGTTCTCCTTAAGTCTGGAATTTATCGCTTTCTTGCTGGTCCGCTGCACACTTAATTGTAATCCGCTTCCTTTAAGCCACCCTTTCAGCCTCCCACTTTAAACTCAGTCATTTCGGGATCAGGCATTCCCCTTCCCCTTCCGCTTGTTTGGGGTAGCTTTACTAGTAACCATTTATCAATTGTTTGCTGGATCATGGCTTCACTCACATTTGTACTTGTGTTTGTTTAGCATGTAGAGAGGATAATTTCTTGGGATCTTTGTATGCTCTGTCCGGTGTGTGCCTCTTTGGGGGCCTATCGGGGCAAAATGGTGCCTCAATCCTTTGACTTCCGCCTTGGGAGAGACACCTCTCGCGCCCCAGGCTGAGACCCCCCTACAAGGGGTCTGGGGGGTCCAAGATCAACTCGGACACCCCCCATTGGCACGTTTGCAGGGTGCTCACATCAGAGCTGTGATGGAGTACATCTGTCTGCGAGTTGCCAAAACCGGAAGTCCACTGCCAATGCATTTTAATAGAAACAGGAGAGGATAGTTATCTAATTATCTGTAGTCAATTCTTTGAGCAATTTCTTCAGAGAAACTTCATTGTTCCAGTGGAAATACCATTGTCTGTGCAAGACAAAAAGATCAATGAACTCAGAGAAATAACTTCACTCACTAAAATATTGTTAAGGGTTTCTTGTTGGATTTTACATAAGTAAATCTATCAGGTGTCAGGACCTCTTTGACAGAAGACTTCTAATGGCTGTGAATGTTTCCCCAGTAAAGGGAAATAAAGGTTGTACAGATTTTGAGATTCTGTGTTTGATCGAGGACCGAGTCCTGGGGTAAGCCGTTATTCAGTTTCTTCTGCTCGCTGATTGACTGACCCATAATTACTTGGAAAGTTCTATCACTCAGCATGTTTTTTAGGAGTCAGAATAATGTTCTGTGGGGAAAAACATGTACAGCAGATCATCCCTCCAGACTGTCTTAAGTGGCAGTCAGATCAATGAAAACTGCTTATGTCTTCTGATACCCTGCCTCAATGACAGTCATGTTAAGCTGAGAACCTGGTCTTCACAATTACAATGGGGTCTGAATCCTGCTTACTCTATAGGGACATGTTCATTAATTTTGTCACTGATTATTTTCAGGATTAGCCTCTTGAGGACTTTATAACAGGCACTCAGAAGGGAAATACGTCTGTAACTTTCTGTCAGAGGTTTTGATTTTCCAGGTTTCAGGATAGCAACTATCTTTGCTTTCTTGAATTCCTCTGGGAGTCTTCTGTTCTCATGATGTCAGTGAGAAACTTTGTGAGCCACTTCTTAGTGAGTGTGCCACTGTTGATCAGGAACTCATTATGGAAGCAGTCAAAGCCTGTTGCGTTTCCACTCTTGATGTCCTTCAGTGCCTTGGAAATCTCATCAGCACTGAAATCCCCTCACAGCATGCAATCTTTAGGGCAGGTGCATTTCAAAATCTGGAGTTCTTTCCAATTCACCCTCTTAAAGTTCCATCATGGTCTTACAAAAGACCTGATAATTGGTATTGGGGTTCCTAGCTTGAGGATTATAGGTCGATGCTGACTGTATGAGAAAGCCTCAAAAACACATCTGGATATATGCAAGCGCTGACTTTTCCAGTCAGATGAAACAAATGTTAAATCAGGATTGGACTCTGTATTCCATGCTGATTATTTGAAGGTGCCTCTGTCTTTAGCATTTAAAACAAGATGCAAGCCAATTTCTTCAGCCCAGCCAACAAGTGCCTTACTGTTCTTATCATTAACCATGTATCTCCACAAAACAAGATGCAAGCCAATTTCTTCAGTCCAGCCAACAAGTGCCTTACAGCCCAGCCAACAAGTGCCTTACTGCTCAGCCCAGCCAACAAGTGCCATTAACCATGTATCTCCAATTTCCATGATGGCTGTTAAAGTCATTGACATATACAGAAGGTTGAGGGTAGATTGATAGGACATGTGCTGGCCATGAAACTGCAGGAGGTTTGTAAACATTGACAACATGTACTTTCCCAACTTTTACTATGATTGTGTGGATGTCATTGTGGATGTTGGTCAATACCAGCTTCACATTTTCAATTTTGCTTTGGACATAAGTGACTGTGCCATAGGTATGATGGTATAGGATGCCAATAACATCATATCCAGCAATTTTCATTCTGGGGTGGGCTTCATTTTCATTACCAAAATGAGTTTCTTGAACAAGAGCTAAATCTATTTTATTGGCCAGTAAGATTTGCAACAAATATTGGCATTTAAACTTGCTTATACCCTCAATATTCATTTGGCAGATTCGGATGCAGTCTCCTATATCCCTTGTCAAGTAGTCCTGAGAAGGACTGTTTGGGTAATTGTTTCCATGAGTGTAGTTTAGCCAGGAGATTCTATGATTGTCTGGCAGCCAGAAATTCAAGCTCTTTAGCATTATCCAGGGTGCACCATGAGGAGGCGAGCTAGAATTACACCCAATATTTTTCAGTGCTTAGGTTGGATAGGTAAGGTCCCTTTCTTCAGCTATGCAATCAGCAGGGCAGGTGGGCACCTCACTAGACTAGAAGGACTACCTTTATTCACTCCAGAAAAACAGCATCCACTGAATGTTGCTCCAGAAATCATAAGGCTCTGGATCCCGGAATCCCTCTAGAATGAAGAGCCCTGCAGAGTGGCTACTGCAGACTTCACAGAAACAGCTTGAACAGGCATTTAGCAATTGCTACCCAGGAGATCCTGCTGTTGCAGTATTGTGGCAGCAGCAACATATCATTTATGGTATATATATATGATGGCCTGCATTCAACCACACAGTTCTGAAGACTTAAGGACACTCCTTCAGGGCACTGCCCTTGACAAAAATTGTTGGCATTGAATGTCTTGGCCTAATGTGGGAAGCTGAGGAGAGTTTGGCTATCTGGCTGGTGTACCGACTGCCTAATGCACCAGGAGATACCCTGCCAGGCCTATTGGAGGCTATGTCTAGCTGGCGTTGGAATACATCAGGCTTTTGGTCCTGGGGGACTTCAGTGTTCATGCTGATGATCCAGCCTCCTCTCAGGCCAAGGACCTAGTGTTGTCCATGGCAGCACTGGGACTGTCCCAGTTTGTATCAGCTCCCACACATCTAGTGGGCCACACGCTGGATCTTATTTTTTGGCATGGGGATTGGGGTGGATTAGGGTGGATCTGGAATCTGCTGAAGCAGTACCATGGTCAGATCACCCTGAAGGCCCATCTGAGTAGCCTGAATCCTCCCGGTTTAGGTGGCAAGCAGATTTATTCTTGCCCACGGAGTCAAATGGACCCTAGTAGGTTCCAGGAAGGTCTGTGGGACATCGATGAAATCACTCCCTGACACCCTCTCTGCCCTTGTACCAACCTAGCTCCGTTGTATACCCCTGAGCTATGGAGCATGAAACAAGAGCGGAGATGACTATAGCAGGTGTGGCAGCATGCTTGTGATGACACTTCAAGAACATCTTATAGGACGTTTATGAAACCCTATGAGATGGCGCCCAAGGCTGCTAATAAAACTTTCTAAGCAACCTCCATTGTGTCTGCTAGCTCTCACCCAGCCCAACTACTTAGAACAATTTGATCTTTAACTTCTTTGCCTCAAGGTAAACCAAACAAAAAGGAATTGGCTATGGGCTGTGAGGCATTTGGGAGCTTTCTTGCAGATAAAGTCTTGTCACTCTGACAGGACCTCCCAGCCACAATTAATACAATAATGGAAGCCCCTTGTCCATCTTCAGGTCTGATTTTGGACCATTTCAGTCAGCTTTCCCGGGAAGAAGTTGACAAGATTCTGGAAGCGGTGAAGTCCACCACTTGCCTCCTTGATCTATGCCCCTCCTGGCTGGTGAAGGCCTGCCAGGAGAGCATTCAGACCACCCTTGGAGATATCATCAACTTATCCCTATCATCAGGGACCTTCCTAGCTGGTTTAAAGGAGGCAGTGGTGTGTCCACTCTTGAAGAAGCCATCATTGAACCCTATGGTCCTTGCCAAGTATTGCCCGGTTTAGAACTTACTGTTCCTGGCCAAGCTGGTCAAGAGAGTGGCAGCGGAACAACTCCAGGTGTTCTTGGATTATACTGCTATCTTGGACCCATTCCAGTCTGGCTTTTGCCCTGGCCATGGGATGAAGACCATGCTGGTCACCCTCATGGATGACCTCTGGAGGCATCTGGATCAAGGTGAGTCAGTGCTGCTGTTGCTTCTTGATCTAACAACAGTGTTTGACATGGTCAATTATGATCTTTTGACCAACCGACTCACCAGCATTGGGATACAAGGGACTGCCAGAACCAACCACCTCACCAGCATTGGGATACAAGGGACTGCCTTGCAATGGCTCCCCTCCTTCCTTTACAGTTGAGGACAGAGGGTGGCTCTGGGGAGGAGTTGTCCCAGCAGCACCCACTTGAATGTGGTGTGCCACAGGGGGCAATCCTCTCTCCAATGTTGTTTAACATCTATATGTGCCTCCTCACCCAGTTGGTCTGGGGTTATGGGCTGGGTTGTCATCAGTATGCTGATGATACCCAGCTGTATGTGTTAATAGACAGATGGACAGACTCCACCCCAGAGGTGATAGCCAGTGCACTACAGGCTGTGGAAGGATGGTTTAAAACTGCATATCTCAAGGACTGTCTCTTCCCATATGTGCCCTGCATACTTTGCACTCAATTGATCAACATCTTCTAGTTGTCCCTGGCCTGAAGGACATCCAGCTGGCCTTGACTAGGGCCAGGGCCTTTTCTGCCCTGGCCCCAGCCTGGTGGAACAAGCTCCCAATTGAGATCAGGGCCCTGCAGGATCTATTACAATTCCACAGGGCCTGTAAAATGGAGCTGTTCCACACAGCTTTCAGTTGAGGCAACAGGCATCCAAATTTTCCATCTCCTGGCCTACCCTGTGGACAGCCCTGGCCTTATGTTCAGTAGCCTGATGTCCAACAACATTGCCTAGAAGGCTCCATCTAAGCATAGCTACCAAGGCTACTTTCACTCTGGCTCTTTGGTCTTTTGGTATAACATTTTAAATTTTAACCTCTGAATTTATATATGTCATTTGAATTTGATATTGTTATTGTCACAACTTTTATGTGACCTTGTAACCTACCCTGAGCCCGCTCACGGGGAGGGTGGGTTATAAATTAAAGAAAATAAATAAATAAAATTATGTTTTTGGAAGACAAGTTTGCGATTTCAGCTGATTTCCCCCCTCCGACCTAGGCTTGGTCTTAGAGGTCAGTGGATACCCAGGAACAATATAGAAAGTAAAGTGTGGGTCTGCAGTGGGGGGGGGGGGTAATTGGTAGAAATTGTCAGTGATCACAATGCCCTGAAGTCTCCAGAATGTGTGTTTGGATACAGGCCAACATCTCTATGGGGTGGCTGCATGGCTTCCTCCGAGCTTGGAGTGACAAGTATGTATAATTTTGTCACTTGCTACTTTAGACCGAAAAGGTGTTTTGTACGTGACATGCAGTTTTATTCAGTTTCAGCCAAGCATTTTCATTCCCAAAGAAATGACTTGCTGACTACCATTCATATTCAATAATATCATTACAGCTGATTTTCTAATAAAAGTCCTATTAGTTATGCTACACAGTTCCATTTTACGACCTTCAAAATATTAATGGGATTTGACTGCATGAATACAGAAACATTTAAAGGAGGAATCTAAGCTGTTTATCATTTCCGCTATTATTGTGTGTCACTTGGCCATATAGCATACTGTTATATAAAGAATGTAAAATGACCCATCTCTGTTTATTTCATTTTTCAAGTATATGGCACAATCCTGAGTGCACTTATGCACATTAAATACTCAAGGACAAAATTTCACTGCAGAAGGTCAAATATATCCTCACAAGATTTACAAAAATGTTCAAAGTACTACCTGAGTTTCATTTGCAAAGAGGCATGTATTTTTACTACCCTATAGTACCCTTCCACTGGGAGAAAGGGGCAGAGGAAAGGCTAGTTTACAATAAATTAACAAATCAGATTTTTCTTTTGAGAAGTGCTGTCCAGACAGGATTCAGCTGGTCAGGGTCATCTATATTTGTAATCTTGGTTGATAAAAAGTTGTGAGGGAAATTTTTTCCCCAAAGTGAATAATTGCATGGCTAGAGTTTTCTGTTAGGAAATCCTTTTTTCCCCATTTTTCTGCATGTTTTCCAGATTACAGCCCTAACAGACAGCGGCCCAAGGGGCTGCATAAGGATGGAGGGCCTCTTTTGCATGCATGGAAGGAGAGAGACCTGTCCTGGGTGATTCCTGCCCATGTGGGTATCTGGAGAGGGGAGAAGCTTAGTGCTTATTAGAGCAAAACTCCCCCTCATTGGGGCAGTCTGTTTGCAATTGGCCCTCTCTCCCTCCGTAGGCAATGTGGGCTTCTGCTGGTTGCCAATTTGGGGCTGGGTAGGAATTTTTCGCCCTCTTTTCAAATTGGTTGAGAAAAGGGGGTATTTTTGCCTACCTCACTCTATCTTTGTGGCAGGGGAATTGGCTCCAGGCTGTGCTGTTAAATAGGGTGTTTGCGGAAATCTGGTCTGTTTCTGTTATGAGGTGGAACACCAACTGACAGGGGGGTTGGTAACCTAGCACAAACCATTCCTTGGCATGGGCCTTGGATGGGGACTGTAGGTAGCCTGTTATACACCTTGTGCTATGTCTCCCCTCATGCTCCACAGCTAGAGGTGGTGGGCTCACAGCAAGGTGTTGGCATGTCTGCTGCCTGGCAAAGGCTGTGTTGTGGTTGGCTTGCACCAGGGGCTTGATGGTTCACTCCGTTTAAAGTCAAGAAAGGGATCAGGGGCAATGTTCCCTCTAAGCTGTGGGGTTTTGTGAGCAAAAATTCTACTTTGTGAGCTATTGGCATTAAAGTTGTGAGCAAGAGATTTCGCTGCTGGATAAACTAGTTTGCTCTGGAGCCCTCCTTCCTGAGCCAAGACAAAAATGTGTGAGCCAGAGGCTCAAAAACTGTGAGCTAGCTCACACTAACTCAACTTAGAGGGAACACTGATCAGGGGATCCCTTTGCCTGACACGAGTTGTGGCCAATGCTCCCTCTAAGCTGTGGAGTCTTGTGAGCAAAAATTCTACTTGGTGAGCTACTTGCATTAAAGTTGTGAGCGAGCTATTTGGCTACTGCAAAACTTAGTTTGCTCTAGAGCCATCCTTCCTGAGTGAAGACAATAATGTGTGAGCCGGAGGCTAAAAAACTGTGAGCCAACTCACACTAATTCAGCTTAGAGGGAACACTGGTTGCGGCCCTTGCCAGTTACAGTTTACTCATGTTGAATTGAGAGTTAAATAAAGCTGCCCTTAGTTTACATCAAATAACTGTGTGGGCCTCTTTCTTCTGACTATGTATGCAATTTATAATACAAAGTATTCTTTGTGTACTTTGAAAAATTTAAACAGCAGTTTTCACGTGGTATTTTTTGTTTTAATTTTCATGTATGCATTGCTGTTTTAGCTTTACAAAGTCCTGATGTCACTTACATTTGCTTGTGTTACATTATTTAAAGGCATGTATTATTGTTTCTCTTGTATCCTTCATAATAAACAGGAATTATGATGAATAATCAGCTTACATTTATTCTTGAAAAGTACAACCAGTCAAGCATGGCTTTTAAACATTCCGAAGGGAAAAATCCTCCTCTCTGGATCAAAATTTATCTCTGAGTAACTTTTCATAAGGTGTAGCAATAGCCATGAGCACAAATGGCTTTAAAAGGGGCTAGAAAGATTAGTGGAAGAAAGGTCCATTATGAGTAAAGGGAACCTCCATATTCAGTGGCAATAAACCTCTGAAACCCAGTACTAGGAGGCAACGTCAGGGGAGGGCTTGGACCACTGTGCCCTGTTTGTTTACTCTCTGAGGCAATTGTGTGAAACAAAATGCTAGACATTTCTTATGTTCTTATGACTGAACAATTATATGATCCAGTACAGGTATCTCCAGAAACCCTTTAAGACTGTCACTGTTATCCAAAACTGTGTTACTCAATAATTACAATGCCAATTGTTTTATTGAGATTTTTTCATAGGCTTGTTTAAAATTGGATGCAGGCTCCCAATGAGCTTGAAATCAAATAAGAAGCCACCTTCATAACTCTACAGCCCTACATATAGCATAAAGGTGGATATCCAAAGAAAACAGCAGTTATTTTGCTGAAGTGGATAAATCTTGTTGGTTATAGGGATGCAGATGGAATCTAAAAATCAAGCAAAACCTGATGTTGTCAGGGCTATGCAATTCTTCCACCAAATGAGATACTACTGGGGCCTCCATCACTTTATTATGTATCCTTGATCTATGTTCCAAGATTCTTGTCTTAATAATACAAGTGCTTACCCCAGTGTACACAAGGTCGTACTGACATTTTATTAAATAAATCACTCTTTTGGTATTGTGGTTTGAAAAGTGTGTGAAATCAATATGACACAAAGAATGCTGGAACTGTCTGATTTCCATAGCCAATCCACACTCTGCATATGAACCACATCTGAAATGTCCCAGAGTGCTAATCTAATTTGGATATTACCAGCATCTGATTTCACCACTACGTCCCTGAGACAGTCAGTTTTCCTAAAACCCACCCAAGGCAGGTTTTGACATCCATGAATATATCTGATGACATGCCAGTGCCTAATTATTATTCTCCATATACATTCTGCCAACATCGAATACTGCAAAACCCAAGTCAAAGTAGTTTAAACTGCACAGGGTTTTTCGGTTAATAAGTCTCTCCTATTGACCTGAAGGGCTCATTGCTTAGCTCCCTTTATAGCCTCTGTTGGGTACCTTTGAGACAAAAAACTGATTTTCCATTTTAACACACTCACTGTGATTAGTCTTGGAATCTTCTTGCCACACATTTCTTCATAACGCAGCTAAATGTGGCGATAGAGTTCTGTGATCCTGGAATGGACTGTTCTTCTTTAGACTGCAGGAGAGGACATGTTTTTGATGTACCCCACTTTTAAAGACTTCCTTGATGTAGAAAACTGGAACTACATTAAAAGAAACAATTTCCATAATATACTAGGTGGCTTTTTTAATTTGCAGTGAGATTTTTATTCACTATAGAATGCGAATGGCATCTTCTACCAACAGTCTGAAGGGGTGCAATCCAAAATCATTGAGGATTCTATCATCTTATTCTTCAGCATGTTTAAAGCATCTGACACTCTGGTCATCTAGCATTTTTCAGCAATATGGGTTCCAGCCACAGTTGCACAGCCAGCGGTATACCTGCAGTTCTTGTCTTAACCCATCTATCTTTTGCACAAAGGCTGTCAACTGTCTAGATTAAACTAACAGATTAATTATTTGTGTTTGTATATGCATATATAATGATACACATGTGCATACCTTTTAAAGAAAAAAACAGTGAATATTCCAATAAATATGACCTTTTCCTTTACAGTGTATTTTTTGTGAATATGAATAATTTACAATTCTTTAATTGCTTACTCATTCAAAAAATACACAATATAGGTCATCTTTTCCCATCCATTTAAAAGATGTAAAAACAAAAATTATTTTTCACTAGCCACCTGTTATCTCCTTCTCCTTCCTTTGTGCCCTTCCCTTGTATTGCTTCTGTCAAAAATATTCTGGCTGCCATTTTGAGAGATCTGACAGACAGGAAACGGCTTCTGTTAAGTGTGAGTTAATTAATAAATTGATAATTTTAAAAACTTTTTGTTAAAAGGAAAGGTTGGATTTAATGTTTTTAATTTTCCCCAGCATATTTGTGTTTACAGAGCATCACCAGTTCGTAAGACATGCCAAGATAGGTATTTTAAAGTACTGTAGGAGGTCTAGGATTAAAAGTCTTCACAGGTTTGCTAGCTCCTTGTTGTCATAATGAAAAGCATAGTACTTAACTGAAAGCCACTATTGCATGATTAGGCCATTAAAACAGGACTCGGGATTGTTGTGAGGATAAACTGGAGAGAATGTATATCCTGCTCTGGGCTGCTTAAAAGAAGGGGGGGGTCAAATAAATAAGGCTATCCACTGTCTTTGGATTATAAAATAGAACAAATAGGCATCTTTACATTTCCTTTTTTTGTAAAACCTAGCACTGGGAGAAGGAAACCGACTGTGACTATATAGCCTGCACCTCAGTAAGCTTTTCAAATGTGCAGGATTAATAGTGTTTGCCTTCAGTTATATGGGAAGACCTTTAAAATCTATGATTAAACATTAGTGACTAAGTACACAGATTAATCAATTAAAGCTTTCATCTTATTTTTAATAGATTTTGGCCATCTCTTGGCCCTGATCTGAGGTAAAGGCTTTGCACATGGGCTGCAAATGAGATTCATTTCATTGGCTTTAAACATGTTTAACTTCATGTTTGTAGCCAGTTTTGTCAAGTACATCCATTGTGGACTGCTACCTAATGCTAGTATCCTGAAACTATTTATCAACTTGAAAATATCAATGGTACTTCAGTGCTGTAAGAGAAAATAACTGTTGTATAGTCTGATTCTAGCCATAATTCACTGAGACGTAAATCCTACTGAGTTCAGTTAAGGAACCCAGCATTTAGGATTACAGCCTTAAATAGTGTATGGGTCAAACTGTTGTATGTCACTTTATGGGTGCGTTCAGACGCGACGTTTCAGCCGGCATAAACTGTACTGGTTGGAACCAGTGCAGTTTATGCCGGCTGAAACCCGATCACACTTACCTCCATTTTGCGGCTCCCATCGGTGTATGCCCACTCACACGCTGCGGGCATCGGCGTTTTTTTTAAAAAAAACACACAGTTTGAGCATGCGCATAGGCAGCCATTCACAGAATGGCGATCTTTGCGCATGCTGAAAACACCCCACATTACATTTAAACTTTAAAGGTAAGGACTTACCTTTAAAGTTTAAAGACCAAACTGGCCTCCATGAAGTCCCGGACTCCTCCGGATAGTTAAAGTAAGGGCTTTTTTTAAAAAAAAAAAAAAAACGTTCAGGGCGAAGCTTTGCCCAAGCGCATATCGCTCAGTTTTTTTAAAAAATGGCGGGGGGGAAACGGAAGCCTCAGGCTTTAGACGGAAATGGCTAGGCACCAGTGGAGAGCGATCAGATGGAGGGGTACATCGAAAGCAACCGTTGCACTCAGTATACCACCACTTGGGGACCTAGTGGCAGAGTGCAACGGTTTAAAGGGATTTACAACGGTTAGGGACGGGAGGCAGATGTTTGCCGTCTGAACGCCGGTAAGTACACCGGTTGGAACCGGCACCTATACTGTTGTAAATCCCCCGTCTGAACGCACCCTATGAATTCTGCCACTACTACAATATTGCAGATCTCCATGTCACAGTTAATTTCCTCCCTGCATAGAATTCCTCCATTTTCAAATTCATTACCTCATCCAAATTGTTCAGGTTTTAATTCTACATGTGTAATCTGCTTCTATAGCCTACCTCTAGGTTAGAGCAGTAACATTTTTCATGGCTGAAAAATGGTCAAAGCTTACTGGACGCAATCCATGCAACATTAAGCTCTCTTGAGACATATTGATTTCACCTTGGGCTGCAATATTCCTATTGTTTGAACTCTTAATGGAAAATAAAGTTAAATTAATTGAGAACAATTTGGTCATGTCTTGCCTAGCTTCTTAACAGGAAAAAGTATTACTTCACATTAGTGAAAGCCACTAAGCATATCACAGATTAATTAATTGGCTCTATCAAGCAGCAATCAAGCTATATTTCATTAAGTTTCTAGCTCACAGCTGAGAAGATCCCATTCACCTCCCAATGGGTGTTTTCACATAAACATAGGAAAAATTGACAGCAGTAGAGTTCTGAGCTAGTACTCATCTGTGATGTTTAAAAGAATTAATTTCTGGACTTCTTGCAGCTAAATCCACATTCCAGCTGTCTTCAATGAGTTACAGAAGACACACATTTGCATTCAATTAACTTGGCCCTTTGGGGAAGCACTATGCACTAGATAGACTGTCCGCAGTCACATAATGAAGCATACTGTGCATGTTGCTAGCACAACATTTTGGAACAACCATAGTCTAGAAATGAGGGCTGGATACATTGATCACTGCTGGTTCAACAATACATATCTCCATGTGACTGCATATTACTTTGCATGATACTGTAGGGCAAATTAAGGCCCAGTTCTCATACACAAGCGGAAATGTGTCATTCATGTGCAAGTTGGGAAGGGCAGAATGTGATCAAAGGGGCATAAGAAGGGGGTGTCTCAGCAGTTCAAGATTTTTTTCTCCCAGCCAGGAGTAAGCATGACTCAGTCCTGGAACAAGAAACTGAAGGGGGGAAAGCCATAAGTAGATGGGATTCCCCCATATTACACATGAACAGGCAGACATGTAGATTATAGGGTTGTATGTGCAGAAGGTGTAGCTCTCCTCATTGAGGGACAAGGAGCTGAAATTGACCTTCCTTCCTGTTCCACATGCACAGCTTGGCTGAGGGGATGGCCAGTTACATCCCCTTCTCCCTTCTCGCTCCAGCCTATTGATCATCAAAACTGTGCAAATCCTGCACCCCATGAGTGATCTTGCCAGCTATCAGAGTTATGGATGAGAATGTGAGAAAATTCTGTGTGCCTTCCACATACGGATGGTAGGATATTGTCTGCTATGAAAGAGCTGCAAAAGTGCCTGGCACTCACATCTGAAAGGGAATTTGTTTGCATCTGATGCATGCCTAAATGCCCACATATGAATTCCCATTCAGACATTACAGTGGATATGCATAAAGCAGAAGCATGTTGTATTCACCTGTATATTTGCTGGAGATGTTTAGAACTTCCAAAGCACTCTAGTGTTCTTCATTCTTGACACTAAACAAGAGGAGCACTTGTGAATTTGTGGAGATGCAACTGTTATAATTTATACCATCCCATCAGCTCAGAAATAACATTGCAATCACACCAACTATAACAGTGACAGACCAGATGAGGCACTGGCTCAGACATATGGCAACTATACACTATTCTGGTAGCCCAGATGCAATCCCAGGAGCATCTCCAAGTAATGCTCAAATAATTAATCCACATATATTTTACCAGGGGTCATTTCCTGCAGGAGCACATAGGAGCGGAGCTCTGGCAGTAAAGAGCCCAGGGGGTGGGCACATGCAACAAGCCCCACCCCCTCCTCCCAACAGCCCTCAGTCAGAGCAAGAAGCAGCCATGTAAGTTGCAGAGCCCCCCGGCCCAAAACAGTCCAGTGGCACCTTTAAGACCAAGTTTTATTCAGGTACAAGCTCTCCCTCCTCTGCGAGGACAGATCTGCACATTTCCCCAATAACTAGCAATCCAAAACAGTCCAGTGGAGCCTGAGCAGTGGGTGTTGCCTTCTGACACACTTCTGGTGATGTCAGGGGGTGTGGCACATGCAAATAAGTTATGCTAATGAGCTCCTGCTCCTCTTTTTCTATGAAATGGCCCCTGCATTTAACCGTTATTAAAGTAACAGAAGTCCAGCTAATCACTCAACACACTTGTTCCATTGATTTCAATGGGACCATATCAAAGCTAACTTTAGCTGGATTGGACTATTGAGCAGTGCCTGCCCCTAACTGTTAACTGACCCTCTGTCAAAAGAATATCTCATATGTATGATGAATGTTGTCCATCTCTGTTAAAGTATCCCTAATAAAAATTGCCAACATTCGCTGGATTATGGAGAAAGCAAGAGAGTACCAGAAAAATATCTACTTCTGCTTCATTGACTACGCTAAAGCTTTTGACTGTGTGGATCACAACAAACTATGGCAGGTCCTTAAAGAGATGGGAGTACCAGACCACCTCACATGTCTCTTGAGAAACCTGTATAAGGGCCAAGAAGCGACAGTTAGAACCGGATATGGAACAACTGATTGGTTCAGCATAGGAAAAGGAGTACGACAAGGATGTATATTGTCGCCTTGCTTATTTAATATATATGCAGAGTACATCATGCGAAATGCTGGCCTGGATGAATCACAAGCGGGAATTAAGATTGCTGGGGAAAAGATCAACAACCTCAGATATGCAGACGATACCACTCTAATGGCAGAAAGTGAAGAGGACCTAAAGAGCCTCTTGCTCAGGGTAAAAGAGGAGAGCGCAAAAGTGGGCTTGAAGCTCAACATCAAAAAAACTAAGATCATGGCATCCGGCCCCATCACTCCTTGGCAAATAGAAGGGGAAGCTGTGGAAGTAGTGACAGACTTCACGTTCCTGGGATCCCAGATCACCGCAGACTGTGACTGCAGCCATGAAATTAAAAGACGCCTGCTCCTTGGGAGGAAAGCGATGGCGAACCTAAACAGCATGATAAAAAGTAGAGACATCACCCTGCCAACAAAAGTCCGCATGGTCAAAGCAATGGTATTCCCAGTAGTCATGTATGGCTGTGAGAGTTGGACTATAAGGAAGGCCGAGCGCCGAAGAATAGATTCTTTTGAACTATGGTGCTGGAGGAGACTCTTGAGAGTCCCTTGGACTGCAAGAAGAACAAATCAGTCAATCCTCAAAGAAATCAACCCTGACTGTTCCCTGGAAGGCCAGATAATGAAACTGAAGCTCAAATACTTTGGCCACCAAATGAGAAGGGAGCACTCACTGGAGAAGACCCTGATGCTGGGAAAGATTGAAGGTCAAAGAAGACGGGGACGGCAAAGGATGAGATGGTTAGACAGTGTCATCGATGCAACGAACATGAAGTTGAGCCAACTTCAGAGGACGGCGGAAGACCGGAAGGCCTGGCGGGAGCTGGTCCATGGGGTCGCGAAGAGTCGGACTCGACTGTGCGACTGAACAACAACAATAAAAAGATGTAATTAGTGTATTTTATTAGTGTGATACTAATAAGTAACAGTTGATCTCCATAATTTCACCACATGTATCATTTTGAATTCTACTTGACTCCTTTTTGCATAAACTATTAGCCCCTAGACCTTCCATTTTATTCCTGCACCTCTTCATATTGCTCTATGCTAGAAAGGACTCCCCCCTCCCCCGATCAAGCTACAAGTGCTCTGATATTCCCAAATTCCAATACTGGCATGGTATTTGGATTCAGAGTTGTTCAGAAATCCTGATTTTCCCCCAGCTCCATCATACCCTATGGGGACTAATATAGTCAATGGTCCCCATAAAATACAATAGGGAATCAATCTGGGGGCATCTGGGGATCTAGGGGTCTGTTTTTTGAGGTAGAGGCACCAATTTTTCAACATGGCTTTTGGTGTCTCTCTTCAAAAAACTCCCCAAGTTTCAAAAAGATTGGGCCCCCAAAGAAGCTGCCCCATATTGGTTTCAATGAAAGGGGGGAAAGGCATTTAAAGGGAATGCGGTACCTTTAAATGTCTTTTGCATGCTGCAAGTAAATTCTGAAGATGTTTAAAGGGCTTGCAATCTCTTTAAATGCCTTCTCCAATCCACAAGATCCCCCGGAAGGTGTTTAAAGGGACTGCAATCCCTTTAAACACCCTTCAGCTATCCAGCAGTCCTGAAAATCTGAAATATTTTCGGGATATTTGGGACTCAGCTATTTTGGATAGCTGGAAAAAAACTGAGCTCTATATCCAGCTGAAAGAATAGCTGGAAAATACCAATAAGGTATTTTTTGGCAATTTTTCAGCTCAGATATAGCCAAATATAGAAATCTCTGCTTGTTCAAGATATTATTGAAAGTGAAGGACTGGACACTGTCCCATCTCTCAGCATCCAGACTACATGGCAAGAGAGTCAGATAGCTAGATAGTCAGATTGAGCTTCCTTCCTTTTCTGCCACTGTCCCTTTGAAGTAGACTGATAAATCTCAGGGAAATTGCTTCTCCTTCCTTCCTTTTCATCCTTCCCACAGCACACTTCTCCTTGCACACACTAGGAGGCAAGAGTCACTTTGCAGAAAAAGAGGTGCAGGAGCTCATTAGCATAACTCATTAGCATAACTTATTTGCATATGCCGCCACCACCCCTGAGTTATGCAAGTTGCATGGTGTCAAGTTGTCCAGTGGTCGCTGTCAGGCCTGACATGCTCTCTCCCCCTACATTTTACTGACAGAAACAAATGCTTGAAGGCTGGAAATACTACTGTGGTTGACAAACAATGGCCACTGAGAGAATTCCTTTCATATAGCTACAGGTGCTGCTTCTATTATTGGTGAGGGCTGACCCAATGTGGAAGGGCTTTGAGAGTTCTGGCCCTGCTGGTGGACCTCCTGATGGCACCTGGGTTTTGGCCACTGTGTGACACAAAGTGTTGGATTGGCCTGATCCAACATATGTTCTTCATGAAGAACATATGTTCTTAAGAGTATCTGCCTAGGATTGCGCTCACCCTCTTGCCACTCCATTGCCCACACATTAGCAAAAGGAAGGCCCTCCCGCATCATCCTCCCTCCCTCCCCATCTCCACACACATATATACACTCCCCTTTCCCATTCACTCACTGCTCTCCCTAGACTTTTCTTTCTTCTCCCACCCCATCCCCAAAGCTCAAATGCAGTCAATTCCCTCTTCACAGAGAGAAAAACAGAGAGGGGGGGAAGAGAGAGAGAGGGACAGTGAGAGCGGGGAACAGAGAGAAAGAAAAATGCAGAGGAGGGAGGGAGGGGGAGAGAGAGAGAGAGAGAGAGAGAAGGAGGGCACCCACAGCCTTCCCACCCTAACCTGGCTCACACACACAAACATACACACTCTCCTGCCTCCCCTGACAGTGCAGGCTGTGGCAGACCCACGAGGGCTGTTGGGACACATTGCCAAGGGGAGAAGGAGAGTGCCCATGGCCTCCCCACCCCAGCTCTCTCTCTCTCTCTCTCTCACACACACACACACACACACTGGAGTACCCCGCCAGCCCGCCTGAGCCCAACAAAAACAATCCCCGCCAGCCTACTCCCAGCCACCCCCACCCCAAAAAAAAGTCCCTGCCAGCCCCACACTGGGTTGCATGAGCCGCCTGTGGCCCAGGTGCTCCCGGCCACCACCACCACCCCAAAAAAACCAGTCCCCGCCAGCCCCTGCCAGGCTACACAAGCTGCCTGTGGCCCAGGCGCTCTCGGCCACCCCCAAAAAAACAACAGTCCCCACCAGCCCTGCGCCAGGCCACATGAGACACCTGCAGCACAGGCGCTCCCGGCCACCCCCCCAAAAAAAATAACAGTCCCCGCCAGCCCCACACCAGGCCGCATGAGCCGCCTGCGGCCCAGGTGCTCCCAAGCCACCCACCCCTCAAAAACCAACAGTCCCCACCAGCCCCATGCTGGGCCCCCACCAGGCACTCCCAGGCCACCCCCCCAAAAAAAACCCCACAACAGTCCCTGCGAACCCTGAGCTAGGCTGCAAGAGCTGCCTGTGGCCCAGGTGCTCCCAGCCACCACCCCCCAAAAAAAGTCCCCGCCAGCCCAGCGCTGGGCCACACAAGCTGCCTGTGGCCCAGGCACTCCCAGCCCCCCCAAAAAAAGTCCCCGCCAGCCCACTAGCCCCCCACCCCAAGCAGTCCCTGCTACCCACACCCAGCCCAACTTACCTTTCTAGCTCCAGGCGGCAGCATGAGGGCTGCTGGGAGCTGGGTGCGGGGCCTATTTACTGCCAGAATGCTGTTCCGGCCTGAAATGACCCCTGCTAAGAGGGAGAACACGCTGTCTCCATCTTGGCACCATGAGACAGATGGGTCTCTCACCATCTGTGTCAATCCTTAGTAAGTTAGACTAGAATACTATCCTATCTCTAAGCTTACCTATCTAGAATGTAGTTCCAAAATAAATAGACTTTTATTAGTCTAAAAGGTGGCTCTGGTAACTTCATGATTAAACTTGGATACCTGGTGCAAAGACACTACTGCATGTGTAGCTTTAATGCACTCTAATAAACTAGTCCTGTGAACTGGACTAACTATACCAGCTGTCCCAATAGGTATTGCTTCTGGGAAGCTTTCCAGAGCTGGCTAAAGGAAGCAGCTACACAACAGTAATATAGATTTCCTAAACTTCATTGTTCAGCTTTATTGACTCCTCAAAATGATATAAGCTTGCTTTCCTTTTTTGCCAGTTAAAGCCAAAGCATCTAATTGTTTCGCCCTGAGTTGGGCAAAGTTTAAAGTCAAAGCAAGAAGCCCATTTTAGATTTCAGTGGGGAAAAGAAGAGAATCACAGCAAGAACCAGATTCCTGCTCTTTAATATATAGAAGATTAAATTTCAAAAAGGCAGACATTTTAAAGGACATATTATGGTGAACTCACCCTCCTCCCTCCCTCCCTCACTCACACACAGGATTTTCCCTCTGTTTTTTTCTTCTTTCCCTTTCTGACTGAGAACCCCATTACCTGTTCTTATTTGAAGGTTTACAGCTGTCCCACCCTCTCATGTTATTATTATATTTTGTTGGTGGCTCAGCCCAGGGACTTGAGGAAAGAGGCAAGATCATCTCCTTAACTTATGCTTCTGAAAATGGCACATGAGATGCTTTTGAAAGTTCAAAAATAAACAAAATATTTTATTCCACGTAGAAGAGAAAAGGTCAGGTAAAATCAGGGGTTAAATGTCTGCAGTGAATCAATAATAACTCTGAGGTATCTTAGTAATTTCCCAAACTCCAGGAAATATGTTTCCAGCAAGTAAGCTGGGCTGTATCATGTCATGGCAGCAACTCAGGAGCCGTTTACAGAAACCACATCACCGTCATCAATATCCACAGAGACAGCTGACACACACCTATTTTTTCCAGCTGTGCACAGGGTATTTTTAGAATGAAATACATGTAATACCTTTTATGTGGACAAAATTTTGGGAATTCATCATCAATATCTATAATGAGAAGTATTAGAGCCTGCTTTTAGAAGCTAGAAAGTAGAACACACTCAGAATGAACTCTGTTATAAAAAAAGTTCATTTGTAGAAAATAAGCTTACACAGCAGAATGCAAGATGTACAGCAGGATGCAGAAGGTAGGATGCCATCCATCATAAGGTAGACATCTAGGAACATATTTGTTGATAAGGATAGCAAACCAGGAGATACCACACAGCTGCTCTTGACAGGGGAGGATCAAATAAGACATACCATTCCAATTATACTTGAGGATGGAAATCAGCTGGTTTTCACTACAATGTATAACTAATTGGGAGGAAGCATGTACATAAATTGAATTAAAATTCGGAACTAGGGAGAAGAGGCGTGCGAGGAGATTGTTAGTTGATTGGTCAACCACAAACTTACAAACAGGGACTTTTTGCATTCGTAATAGGGCATTAGAAGCTTGCATATGTTAATTAGGCGGTTGTATAAAAACTGTATGTAACCACAGAACTACGAAGCCCTTGGCATGAGTTTTGGACCTCAGGCCCGAGTCTCTGATCTCAGGCTGGGTTTCCCTGATGTACATCAGATAAAGATCTTTAAAAACCTCCACTTTGAATTTTCTGCCTTATTTCTTCGTGGGGCAAAAGTTATTGCCCTGGGGCAAACGTAATTGTCCCTAACAGGGGCGTGTCAGGGATGCAGCTGGCTAAGCTAAATTGAGGAGGAAAAAATAATCTAAAGGAGGAGCTGGAGCAAGATAAGGCTACCAAACTGGGACAGGTGGAAATGCGCCAAGGCAGAGGTACAGCTTAGCCCCTTGAAGTTTGAAGGGCAGAAATGGGTGAGTGAAGGGAACTGCACAGGAAGCCTGTGTGGAGTTTGCTCCAACCAATAAAGAGGCAGTTAAGGAACAACATTGCAAATGGTGAGTCTCTGCTGACTATGGAAGTCAGTTATGATGTCCTGCTTTCCCCAAGAGGGGCTACAACATGACACTGAGCTAAAGTTAAGATTGTACTTTGGTGGGTTGCAAAAAAGAAGAAGAAGAGTAGAAGAGATTGGATTTATACTCTGCCCTTCACTACCTGAAGGAGTCTCAGAGTGGTTTACAATCTCCTTTCCCTTCCCCTCCCCACAACAGACACCCTTTGAGGTAGGTTGGACTGAAAGAGCTCTTTCAAAAACTGCTTTTTCAAGAACAGCTCTGACAGAACTATGGCTTGCCCAAGGTCATCCAGCAGCTGCAAGTGGAGGAGTGGGGCATCAAACCCAGTTCTCCCAGATTAGAGTCCATGCACTTAACCACTACACCAAACTTGCTCTCCACCAAACTGGCTCTGATAATACATATAAAACCCTTATGTTTATGCAGGCTATGGGCATGCTGAGTAGATGAATGTCAGGCAAGGGAACAGAGGATGTGATTATATTTCCCCCTCTGTGAAGAAATGTTTTTTTTCCCCTTTGGAGGTTTGAAATGAGAAAAAACTTCACTCTGAGTTTTTTTTAAAAAAAATCTTTCTCTCTGAGCAGAGAACAGGCATAAAGTGAGGAAGTCACTTCAATTGCTTTGCAGACTTACCTCAGCCCACCTTCATGCAAATGCTAATAGGTCTAGACAGTGGGATGGTCAAGTCCCCCACCCCCAAGCAGGGAACAGAGATTTGGAAGAATTAAATACTAGAGAGGCTTCAGGAAGGAAAATTCTGGAGCGTTCAGGAAGAGCTTCTCTGACCTGGCCTGACCTTGTCAGTGGGTAGAGAAATAGATATGATAAAACTCCTGGTATTAAGGAGGAACTCTCTTGGGTGTTGAGTCCATCAGAGCAGACAGAACTCTTAACTGAGGTCTGGAGGAGGCAGCCATTTAACCATATACTGCCCTGGAGAGCTAAAGAAAGCTTAAAGATAATAGAAACTCTGTAGAGATCTGTAACTTCCTACCCTAAGGAGCCTGTCCTCTATTTTACCGTCTGAAATTGCATGTATAGAGAGAGGGACAGAGGAATTGCATTTCACCCATTTCTTTTTAATCCCTTGCTCAATCTTGTTAACCGAACTGCTTTATCTAAAGCAGTTGGCAAATTTTAATCTGGGTGCTTGCCAGCTATACCAAGGTCCAAATCCCGCCCAGGGGTTACCAGTAGAAAGAGTCAAGGCTGGTGTTGTTCAAAATAATTGTCTTTTACTTAAGAATATATAAATCACACACAATACTGATGCTCACACACATTCAATCAAGTTTCTTAGAAATACAGAGTTACAAAGAGTCACTTTTGCATTAGCAGGTAGGGTGATGGAGAACAATACTTTTCTGTCCTGAAGCTTGTCAATTCCAATGAAGAATAGAGGGGAAGAAAATATGATGCTAGGGGAGTTTAACACACAGCTAGAACCAGCCAGCTCGTGTGGGCCTCTTGGCTGCAGACCAAGAGATCAAGTGGAGGCAAGGGTTTGGGTATAGGAAACTGGACAAAAGGGGAATGAAAGCAGACGGGGTGTTGAGGGGATGCGGCTAGCAAGGGCCAAGCGACTGGTCCTTGTCTTTTATAGGTAGATCTTTGGGTGGGTGGCAACTATGCCAACCTGTGGACCCACCTACCTGTTAGTCCGTCCCAAAACTGATCCTATTGGTTGCGTGCAGTGAGGGGTGGCAACCTAAAAGGGTTGGGCAATATTGTAACTTAAGATCTAACTCAGAAGGGATGGCATCTGGGAAAGTGTGAAACTTGGCGTCAAGGAACCTCCTTGATGTGCAGATGAAGCTTGGCCATTCCCAGATCATCAAAGGGTCCATCTAGCAGGAAATGCCATTCAGAAATAAAGCAGAGATGCAGAATGCGTGACAGCAGACAGTTCAACAATGGGGGCTGTTTCTCCTTAGGTTGTCCTTTTGCTGACAATATGGAAATATGTGCTTTCCTTCACCAGGCTGGCAGTGCAGCTGAAAATCTATTCACATGTAAGGCTTTGTGCAGGAACCTTCTCTGTGTAACATCACAACAGGTGATTTGTACAGCTTTCTTTGAGCCTATGGGTGTGTGTGCACAGTCCATGTAGTGTTTGGCAGCAAATATAAATCAAAAATCAGTTTCTTTCCTTAACAATCTGGTGCTGTGCTAAAAGTATGCCTATGAACATTTTCTTTTTAATAAATACTTTATAACTTTTGATGCTGGTAGTAGTTCTTTGTGCCATATAGACCTCAACCATCTTGGACATGCTATTTTAAAAGGGGCAGCAGGGGGAAAGCAAGCAGTTGGCATGTGGCTATTCCTCCAGGGGCACATGTCTGTCCCCATGGTGAGGTGACCAGATGCTGGGCAGCAGGAGATACAAACACAAGGCCCCAGAACTTGGAAGGGAAGCTGGGAGTCCTGACCCTCCCAGTGGGCAATTCCTTACAAAGGTCAGGTGGTGGCAGAGGGTTACCGAAGAGAGAAAGAAAAGCCTATCCAGGTGTTGAGAAAAACCTTGGAGGATAGGGTGCAACAGAGCCTGCAGGCCAGAGCAGACCCATTCTGCCATACCCACTAAACTCTTTGTTGTTATTCAGTCACACAGTTGAGTCTGACTCTTCATGACCCCATGGACCACTTCACACCAGACCCTTCTGTCTTCCGTCGTGCTCCGAAGTTTGCTTAATTTCATGTTCAAATAAATAAATAAATGTTCGTTGCATTGATAACACTAACCATCTCATCCTTTGCTGTCCCCTTCTTCTTTGACTTTCAATCTAAGCACTAATTCCGTGTAAAGTCTGATCTTCTGAAAAGGAGCTCTTATTTAATCCAACTCCTACCGATTTGGTGCTGGAAGTTCCATATATGAGTTTCCACATGGTTTTATATTCCCTATCAAATAGTTGGATCCCAATTCAGATAAAAACACAGCATGGTGAGGAGAGGGCCTTTGATCCTTTCCTGCATACCATTTTCCTGACCTGAACCAGCAGAGTAGTTGTCAGCGAGCTGCCATCTCTTTGCTGGGACGTCTCACGTCCCTTCCTTCCCCCCCCCACCTTGTTTTGTTGAAGTGTCTTCTCCGTTAGGCAACTGCTTTAACCAAGGTCGCCAGCTGGTGAGAAGTGGGAGTTATGTCTTCGCGCTCATGCTTGTTTAGCTTTACCCGTGTGAAAGGAACTTGTGTTTAGGAAACCGGGCGTTACTTTCTCATGTAACTTCGCGCCCTTTCTAATCTCCCTGTTTCCAGCGGGAAGTGGGACCATTGGTCCAAACCTTGTTCAAAATCCCTTTATTATACCTGTACTGCTGACTAACGTCATTCCAATCAATTCCTGTGTGTTCGTGATCAACCATGTCTTTGAAATAAATCTTGCTTTACTTTTGAACGTGGATCTATTCTCATGCTTGGGGATCTAACAGTAGTGTTGCTACTTGCCCCATTCAGGAAAATACCTGTTACTTGTATCAAGACTAGCATGTTTAGATCAATGAAGCAAATAGGAACTCTGAGGGCCATAAGATTGTCAACCTCCAGTTGGGGCCTGAAGATCTCTTGGGATTAAATTAATATCCAGACTACAGACATCAGTTCCCCAAGAAAAAATGACTGCTTTGGGGGGTGAACTGTATAGCATCATATCCCTGATAAGCTCCCTCTCCAGGATCCTTCTCCCAAATCTCCAGGAATATCCCATTCCAGAACTGGCAACCCTACATTAGGAAAATGTCATAAGGATGAAGGCTTTACAAATAAAACTCATCCCATACTGCAGTCCTGATCTAAAATCTGTGTCTTGTTCACTAGGATTTTAGAGGAAAAAATATTTGGGAGCTCCATCCATGGAACTTACATTGTGACATCTGTTTTGACCCCCATGATGTGATGATGGAGGGAGATATACTTTGGTGAGCTTTCAAAATTAAGAGCAGAATATAAACTGGGGTTTGTGGATTGTTCCAAACATGTTCAGGGCCTTGTTGTTGGTAAGTTTTTTGGGTTTAGATCTTCCAGTCCTCATCTGCAACCTTGAATATGTCATTGTAGACTCTGTTCTAATTTGTGAAGTGGTAATGTACTTTACAAGGTTATTGTGATAAAGGACTATAAGTACAATCTTTTGCTATAGAACTGCTGTGGAAATCTTCTCATAAGATGTACTTTGAGTAATTTTTTTGGAAAACTTTCTTAAGAAAATACACTTTAAAAATGAGGCAAAGATTTGTACTAAATGTTCCTGCCACTAGTATAATAATAAACATCTTCAAGCTAGTTCTAATGATTTGATAACAGTTACAGCACAGATACAAGCCCTCTGCTCACCCATATATGTTTTGAATCATGAGCACATTGGTCCCAATGCCCATCTCCTTGAAATCACCAGCTCATGCACAGAGTATCTATGTGAGGAGAAGTGTATGTGTATAGGCTTCCTCCTTGTGATCTGGAATGTTCTAAAAAAGGAATTCCCAGTCACTGGAACAGCACCTGCATACGTACACTTCCTCCAAGTATAGAAGAGGACCCAGTGATTATGCACACTTGTGGATGTTTTCACTGTACATTCAATGGGCATACAGGTTGTATGGTGTCTCTGTGCTTAAGGCAAGATAATATGTTGCCAGATATCATTGAAGAAATGTCCAGGAAGTAACAAATGGTGTGGGGGTATTTGCAAGGCATGGAAAATGTTTGCAGCCTTCTGGGCACTTTATTTTTCACAACTGAAACATAAGTCCATCCAACGTATTAAAGAAGATCATCCAAAAATGGAGCATGAAATGGCTACTACATGTTTATAAGCAGCTCATGAAAATGTTTCATTTCAGATTAATGCGACTAATTGTTTCTCTTCTCCACACATGCAGAATAAAATTAGCTGACTAGATATCATTAGCAACTTGTAACATACAGCTATATTTATCATCATTAAGTGTAATAGAAAAACATGGGTAGTTTATAATCACTGGGACTTCTCTTTCCATTGAGCTCTGTGGAATTTACATCTAAGACATGCTTAGGATTGCACTCCATATATGTTAATACCATTTTAGTCCCACACTTTTAACTGTATTGACTATCATCTTGTTGTTCTCTGAAAACATAAAGACATATATGGAAGAGTGTAACTAATGGTAATAATTCCACAAAAGAGTGGTCTTTACTATTTCTGGATCCAATATTTTCCAGATATCTAACAGAACTTGTCATGAAACTTACAAGTTACTGAGCAGAGTAAAAAGTACTAAAATAAAGTAAAAAAGTGGTGCCCCATGAGAACGCAACTCAAATTGTACAACTCGAATTTTCATTTTACTTCAGTTTTCTCAAACATAAATAACCATACTATAATGCATTAGAACATACGAAAAGCCAAGTTGGATCAGACCAACAGCCCACCTAGTCCAGCATTCTGTTCACTCAGTGGTCAACCAGCTACTTCTAGGAAGCCCACAAACAAGAGGACTGCAACAGCATTATCCTGCCTGTGCTCCCCAACAACTGATTTAAAGAGGAATACTGCCTCTGGCACTGGAGGGGGTAGATATCCATCATGATTAGTAGCTACTGATAGCCCAGTCCTAAATGAATCTGTCCACTTGCCTTTAAAAGCCTTCTAAGTTAGCAGCCATGACCTGTGGCAGTGAGTTCCACAAATTAACTGTGCACAGTGTGAAGAAATACTTCCTTTTGTCTGTCCTGCATCTCAGTGGATGATCCCAGGTTCTAGTATTATGGGAGAGGAAGAAAAGCTTTTCCCTGTCTACTCTTTCCACACCATGCATAATTTTAGAAACCTGTCATGTCTCCCCTTACACTAGCATGTATTCCCCTTACTTTTCTAGACTAAACAGCCCTAACTGTTTTAACCAGTCCTCATAGGGCAGCTGCTCTAGCCTCCTGAATCATTTGGTTGCTCTTTTCTGTTTGAATCAGTCCTATAAATTCATAATTTTTAATATTAATATTTTATATTTTTATGTTTGTTATTTGTTTTTACGTTGATATTATCTTATTGATACAGTTTTAATGAGCCCGTTCGCAGGGAGGGCGGGGTATAAATGCAATAAAATAAAATAATTAAATAAAATAAATGTTGCAAGTCGCCTTGAGACCCCTTGGGTGAGCTGTGACTTTAAAAAAATCTAAAAAATGAATATGATTTGACATTTAAGAAAACAGCTGATCAACAAAAATAAGAATCCAGTATTGAGATTGTCTTTGTGATAATGATACCTGGTAAATACAACAGACTTTTCAAAGCACATGGGGTATGAGAGTCCTCTGTAGTGCCCATCCCTGAATTCCTCTATTGAAACTGAACATACCAAGACTGCAATCACACTGGTGACTTGGTGTGATATGATGAAATCTCTCATTGCACTGGCTCAAAGTGTTGCAGGGCATACCAACCAGACAGCACACCCTGCTGCAGGTTACCTGTGCGGCCATCCCTTGGTCAAACATGCACAGTAGTGTTGCACATCAGCCAGGGAACACGCTGTGCTGGTAGGAGTTTTTTTAAAAAATCACCATTGTGCATACTCATAAGCACATAACCAAACAACCGCTTCCATTAGCTAGCTCCGCAACCCATGAATGAGATGGAAGTGCCCATTCACACTTCCCTTCCAGGTTCCTTTCATGCTGGGGGAGTTCAGACATTGGACAAAGTGGAGTGGAAGCACTACCATCCCTTACTACCAGACTGTCCCTGGTGACTGATTATTCCAGTTCTAACACACACTGGGATGGGCTGCCGGTGACTGGGCCATGGAAGGCATATGGCATTGTCTGATCAAGCCCTTTAAATCCACACAGGTAATGCTAGTATGTCGTGACAAACTGCTTGTGTGACTGCAGCCCAAGAGAATTAAATCTGTACCTGATGTGTTGGTTGGAAATGTTCAGCTACAGCTGTTATCACTAACCATATTATTACTGGATAGGCAGGATTAGTTGTATATATTCCAAACAAAGATTCTTCTCTGTTTTTGTATCTTTCCTGAGTATAAAAGGATGTTTATGTCATGTTTCACCAGAATTTAAGGGACCACTGGCCTTTCTATTATCTAATGAAACTGCAATTATTTTGCTGCTTCCACAAGAGCTATCTAGTTCTCAACTGATATAAAGAAATCATTGTGCCAAAGGAGCTTAAATGACCATTAAACATTAGCAAGAGTGAAGAAGTAAAAACACTTGCAGGAAAAGAGTGGGGGGGGTCCAATGTGCACATAGGCTATCATTGCAGTGAAAGAATATTGGCATCTGTATTCCTTTGGTTCTATCATTGCCTTCATTGAAAATAAACGGAACATACCGAATGTACAAGGACTGTCTGTGCTTTGGCGCACATCCAAGAACTGCACTTCTGTGTCAAACTTAATGGTTTGTCTAGACCAACATTCCATTTTTAACAGCAGACTGCCAAGTACTTCTGGAATGCCCACAAGTAGGAGACCCGTGCTTTCATGCATGTTCCAGGCATCTAATATTTGAAAATATACTGGTGCTGAACATGGAGGTTCTATTTTTAAATGTCATTACTAATAGCCTGGAGAAACCCCCATAAAAATCTGAACTGTTAAAAAAAAATACATTGAGGGATTAAAACTCATAATGCCAGTGACTGCTGGGGGTTGTTAGACAATTACAACAGTATTGCCAAGTCTTCCAAGCCTTGGTTTCTATAAACCAAAGTTGGGGGGGAGTGCTGAAATGCCAAAACAGCCCTGGAAAACGTCCCACCCCCATCGTGTTCCTGATGGAAAAGGACTTGCTGGGGACAGGCCCAGAAGTGACTACTGGAAACTCACTACTCACACAACGTGGCCCTGCGTGGCCCAGTAGAAATGGCTACCATGCTACACAGCCCAGCAAGTGCAGGACACTGCATGACTCAGTTTAGCTGCTATGTATCCTGGCCAGAATTTTCTCAGGGAGAGGCTGTCAGGGGCAGGGAAGGAGTGAAAGCTGTAGGCAGAGGGGCAGCTAAAGGCATGTTGGTTGGTGAATTGGAAGGAGAGAAGGAAGAAGGCCCAGCAATGGCAGCCACTGTACCATTAGGCCTGACCCATTGTTAGAGACCACTATGAAACTGGACTGAGCCCTGTGCTGACCACCATCACACAATTTAGCCAATTTTTTTCCCAGGGAGGAACTGCAAGGAGAAGGGAAGGGTGGAAATCTGAGACAGTCCAGATTAGGGTTGCCCCATCAATCTGGCTGGGGGGATTTGGAGGGCGTTCCAGGGGTGGGTGGGGGACATCACACATCATCACATCAGCAACACCATGGGCAATGCTCTGGTTTTTGGGCAAAACTCTATGGTAAATTCACCCTTAAACCATAGAGTTTTGCCTCCAAATCAGAGCATCCCTGATGCAATAATATCACTTATAGGTGATATCATTGCACCAGTCCCATCATGCGGTGACATTCCTGTTTAGAAGCAGGGTTTCCCCTACCCGCCAGCTGCTCTGTGGCAGGGAGAAGCCCCCAAAAGTGGGGGATCCCCCGCTTGGACCTGGGGGCTGGAAACCCTACAGCAGATAAAGGTAGGTTTGCTAGTGGATGGGAAAGAGGAAAGGAAGCAAGAAATAGGGGAGAGGCTATGGGAGCTACCAAGAAAGGGAA